>NW_004955503.1:7922022-8005230 GCF_000276665.1 Chinchilla lanigera
ACTAGGTCTAGAGGTCCCATTCAACCCAGCTATTCCTCTTCTGGGTATTTTCCCAGAAGATCTGAAAACATCGTATCACAATGATATATGTGCACCCATGTTCATAATAGCACAATTTGTAATTGCTAAATTGTGGAAGCAACCCAAATGTCCATCCACTGAGGAATGGATAAAAAAATTGTGGTACTTTTACATAATGGAATATTGAGTAATATAGAAAGATAAAGAATATATAAAGCTATAAAGAAAGATAAACTCAAGGCTTTTACGGGTAAATGGTCACAGCTAGAGACCATACTCATAAGTGAAATAAACCAGACCTCTATGTGTAAGCAACATATTGTCTCACTAGTGTAAAAACCTGAAAGTGTGAATAAAAACTAGGAGGTTTGATAGATATTGGGAAACGAAAGGAAAATGCTCAAAAGTATAGAGCAACTGGGGTGAGGGAAAAGTGAAAAGAAAGAAGGGGAAATTATGTATGTATGTATATCCAGGATAGCTAACATAGTTGTACTACTAACTTCTATCACTTTACTGAAATTCAACAGTTAATGATTAGTTATTTGGTCAATCTTGCATGTCTGTATTTGTTTTCCTGAGAAACCACTTTGAAGATATCAGTACGTAATACAAGAACCATTCTTAATTTCCTACTTTTTCTGTAACTCTGTATTGCTTGTATTGTTCTTATGCTATTTTGTAAATGGAGGTCTGTTTGTTAATATGTTTTCCTTTAGTTTTAAAGTAACTAAAAAAACCAAAAAAATTAATATCAATAATTTTTATACTAAACAAAAGCTAGAAATTATGTTTCAAATGATAAAGAGTACCAGGTCAGGAGATGGATTGGAAAGAACAGCCTCATTACATTCCAGCCTGGGCTGGGCCAGGAAATTGAATGTGGCCTGGCACTTACTGTAGATCCTTATATCTTATGCTGTTCATCATAAGAGGTTGGAGCTTAATCCCTCATCTATAGGTGGGAGTCAAGATAATACTACTGTCTATGTCGTATATGTGCGCTATTCCATTGACTGGTAATTGATCTCACACTTTAGAGAGTGACAGTGTGGCATTCACTGTTTGAGTCTATCCTCCCACTCTACACTACAATCCCATTATCTTGACCCTAAGCTAAATACCTCCACCAGTACTCTCAGCAAAATGTGATTCTCCAGGTACTTTCAATTTTTTTTATCTGCATTAGTGGTTCTCAAAGTGTAACCCCAATCCAGCAGTATCAGCAGTATCTAAGAACTTGTTAGGCTCCATCCCAGACCTACTGAATTGGGAACTCTGGGGTAGGTTAAAAAGGATCATTTAACAAGCCTCCCAGGTGAGTCTGATGCAAGCTGATCCATACTCTACAAAACTTAAAAATAATGTAGTTATTGTAAAGTATTAATGCTGAGTTAAGGAATTAATCGTGATTTTATTACTTTTAAATAACTTTCATTCAACATAGTTTGCTGGTTTTGCTTTTTGAGTGTTTTGTGTGTGAAAGTAAGATTGAAACTGGCTGCCAGTGCCATCTGGTGACCAGATCCAGAATTGCAAATTGGCTATCACTTTTCAGCAAGAAACCCTAGGAAGGAAGGAAGGAAGAGAGGGAGGGGAAGACCCCCCTTTGTGAAGCCCAAAGGAGAAACTTTACGCAAGTTATATGACAAAGGAACCATTAAGCAGTGATGCAAACAGGGTCCAAAGACAATAAATCATGTGACAGAACATTTTCTCAGTCCTCTAAGATTAGAAACAGTTAAGGGTGTGCATATGTGTAATTATAAAACTGTAAAGTAACCTCTTTGATTGCTACAAAATATTTAACATCTTTTAATGCCCAGGAATATATCTTTGTAGCATGTAGAATCATTGTTTTTGAAGCAAACATCAATAACATTTATCTTATGCTGTAATAGTTTTATTTTGTTAATTAAAGATCAATATGAATATTCCTTAAGCTTTGAAATCATTGAAAAAACATAAATGTAAAAGAGAGATTATTTTGTGTCTCCCCTTTTACTATGTCTAGCTCAAGATAACCGCTCAATTTATTTGTAAATATTCTCCAGATGCAAGTGGGCTTGTTTATATTTTAAAATATGACATACACATATTCTTATGAAAATGTATGTATATTCTTCAAAAATCAGGTCATGTTGTGTACTATGTTCTGTATCTTGATTATAGATTTCTATATTTTACTTCTTTTTATTATGTTTTAGCAAATTTTTGGGTGTGGTTGAGCTGTTTTATATATGCTGATTGCAATTCATTTTTTTCTTTTAATTATCTGTTAATATTGGTGAAACTGAGTCTTTTGGCTAGTCAAATTTCCATTGTAAATCAGGCAGACTAATTATGCATATAAATTATGTTGCAAATGTGTTGTGTCCAATGCAGGACTCTCCCTCTGGTGTCCTAATGTGAACAGACAGTGAAAGGTTACTCTTCAGGGAAGGGATGATCTGGCATCCATGCTGGATTTATCACTACTGAACTGTGAATGCTCCACTCTGCCTTCAGGGAGATAATATATACTGGCGCCCAAGCTTATTTCTGAGACTCTGGTCACTGCCCTAGTAGCATTACATTTGTGCGCAGTGTAGCCTCTTTGTTCTGACCCCTGGCAGTATGTCTCCCAGCTCTGTGAGAGGTCTGAACAGACTTGTAGCCACTTAGATATGGTATCTGTTAATATGAATTATATATTTTAAAATACGAAAGAAAAAGGAAATGGTTGTTCCTGGATAGGGATGGTCATTTTATTGAAAAGGGGGTTTCATAACCTATTTAAAAGCCAGTCATGATGTCACATGCCTATAATACCAGCAATATTTTTGGAGCTTATTCATTTTACTGAACTCATACACCAGGTTACTAATTGTTCTGCCTGCCTTCCCACTTCCCAAGGAGATATTCATTATTAATATTCTGATGTGTATTCTGTTCATTTTTGTGTATATTTTAGTAAAAAGCAGGGATATTTATCCAAACATTCATAAACTTGTGATTGCTCTCCACAAACTGTTTATATTTACCTGTTTCACGTGGTATGAGAAATTATTTGGCACTTCATCATTTATATCATTGGGCATGTTTTCAAAGATTCATTGGGCATTTATGTTGCTTTTTATGTGGATTCTCTGTAATCTCTAGTCCATTTTTTCTGTGTGTTTAGAAATAGAGGTTATTAACTCCATATCTGCAAATATTTTCTCCCAGAATTTTGTATGCTTTGTACTTTCTAAATTTTGTTATATGGTATTTTTACATAGATGATAGGTAGACAGACAAAGCTCACCATGAACAGAAGAGCTTGTCATTAAGGAGAAATATCTCAAAAAATACACCCAGGTTCATTGACTGCCCAGTAATGAGCCTAACACTTTGTAATTATAGGTTTCGAGCTCAGGACATGTTACTCTGGGCAAATTCCTGTACCCTGATTGAATAATATGAATAGTAACTTGAACAGCTGTAAGAATTAAATGCGAGAAGGTGAAATGTTCCTGTTGATTAATTAATGTCCTTGTGTAAATGTCAATAAACATTTCATAGGTTACTTTCCAGAGAGAGAAATTGTTCATACACTCAAACTTTTGGAACAAGATTTCATTTCTATAATCAATATCATATTGAGGGAGGACTCATGTAGACATAATTCTAGCAGAATTTAGACCATCAGTCCCCAAGTTTGGAAGCCCATCATCTAAAAAGTCTGACTGGTATATATTGTAGAGGGAAAGAGAGAGAAACCCACTTTTGCTCCTGCTTAAGATCTGACCTTAAAAATTGCAGTACTGTTCAGGCTTATTGTTGAGTATCTGAAATATTGGAATAATGATACCTTCCTTAGAGAGCTCTGGCAGGAAAAAAGCAGGAAACCTATAAGAAATGGCTGGCACATTGTAGGACTTGGCACAGTATGCTTCCCGGACTGTCTTGCCCTTGCCATGAAAGAAATGACTTTAAAACAAATCAGAGCATGTTTACCCAAAAGAACATCAGGAAATGTATACATGAAAGAGAAATGTACAATATTTATCTAATGCATGAGCTTTACTGAGATTTCTATGTTGTGGGATGAATTAAGTGGAGATTTTGATAAAGAGAAGAAATTAATTTGATTTTATTTTAGGTGATTTCTTTTTTATTTAAAAGAGAATAAAAATAACTTAAAAAATAGAAGTGATGAACAATTTCACTAAACAAGATGATAATTCAACAATGGGTCTTATATTTCATATTGTTCTCTTCAAATTAGTTGTTCAGGTTACCAGATATAAGACCAGAGTCTCAGAAATAAGCCTGGGTGCCCTTTGACAAAATTGGTCAAAAAATTTAAAAGAAGAAAAACTTTTAAGTGTAAATTGTCCCTTTCAATTGACCAGTAGAAATCAGCAGTACAATTATCCCAGTTATCCTGTGTATATACATATATATTTTTTCATTTCCTTCTTTCTTTCTAGTATTTTAGGTGATTTCTTGTTCCCTTATTTCCCTTCTAAGTTGATACCAGAAGAACAATTTGCAAATAAGCCTTTGATAAAAGAACATACATGTGAACAAAATAGTATCTCTGCCCGTACTGAACCACAGGAACTTGGATGAGTCCCTTCTTCAGTCCTGGCCTCAGCCCTCAGACAGAGTACACAATGTAAAAACAACAGTTAAGGATACAAGCTTTGGGATAAGATATATAGAGATTTAATCTAGAGAATCTTTAATTTCAGAATTTGTGAACTTGACTAAGCGATTTCTGTTAAACTCATTAAACTCTCCATAAAATGAGTATATATTATATTTAAACTTTTAAAGAAATCAAACAAAATTTCTCTGAAATTGGGATGGTATCTTTTAAGTCTGTGTGAAAAGTAAATGAAAGACTACACTGAAGGCACACAGAGCAATGGCCAGCACCTTCTATCGCTAAATATATATTTTCATCATTTATTTGTGACTATCATTACTTCTCCTAACCATTCAAAAATGAGTTGTGTGGGTGTGGTTTACATTAGCAGGTGATGTAATTTTTCTGCAGTACTGCATTTTCATCATTGCTGAGAAGTGACTGGTTGACAAACAGATTAAACGAAGACTGTACAAATCTGATGAGCAGACCCTGATATATAACATCACTTAATATGTAACGGGTTGACATTGCCAACCAGTGCATTCAGATGCATGGTTTAAGAAACAAGACAGGGTTGCTATCTGAGCAACTTTGGTGAAGATAACAATATGTAATATAACAGCCACTATTAATTTCTATCATTTTGTTCTGAAACCCTGTACCGTTTTTATTGTTTTTGCTTTGTTTTGTTTTTGTCTATGTTGTTAGTATTTTGCTATTGTTCTTTTTATTATTCTCTTTAAAATTAAAAGAAAAATTAAGACAGGTACAGCTGTAAAGATTTCAATGAAAAACAAAATTCAACACTTTCCCCATGACACATGATTTAATATTAAAAGAGTAAACAAGACAATAATGACATAAAAACTGCATATATTACAGTTCCATAAAATGTTGCTGTAACATATACACAACTTGTTAGCTTATACTCAAGCAAGAAAAAAATAAGGGAATGAAGCACAGCAAAATATTAATAGTTTTTTCCCTAGCAGTCATGAGATTACTGGTAGTTGGTATTTTCATCTCTATAATTAACTGCATTTTAATCCTTTGGCAAAAATGATTTTTATAATAAAATCTTTGTTACCTCTCAAACATACCAGATATACACATTTTACAGAGAAGTATAAAATAAAGATTTATGATCTAATACTCAAGTTAAGCAATTAACTTAACAAATGCTTTAGGCCCAGACTCTGAATTGCACATTGTCTTTTCTTTTTTTTTGTTGTTGTTGTTGTTTTGTTTTTTTTTTTTCCAGTACCAGAAATCAAACTCACGATCTCATGCTTGCCAGGCAGGCACTGTGCTGCTGAGCTAAATCCCCAGCCCCACATTGTCTTTTCTTTACCCTGCACATATAACTAATGACCAGAATGAAATGTTCATATCATTTAGACACCTTTTTAATTGCTGGGACAAAATACCTGACACCCACAATTTAAGGAAGACAGATTTACTTGGCTTATGGTTTGAGAGGGTTCAGTCCATGGTTGGCTGCCTCCAGGACAGAAACAACATGGTAGGAAGAGATGGCAGAGGAAAGATGTTCAATCCTTGGCATCCAAGAAACAAAGACAGCAAAAGTAAGACTAAGAGATATACCTCCAGAAGAATGCCCTCAGTGATCCACCTCCTCCAATCAGGCTCCACCTCCTAACAACACTTTTAACTATGACCATTGATACGTATAGCAGGCCCATAAACCAATCATCTTCCAGAAGCCCCACTACGAAATCTGTGATACTTTGTAGGGGGGAACTTTTTAGGTATACTGCATACTCTCTATAAGTTTCTTTGTGTTTGCTCTGAATGAAAGTAACCTTAAAATATATATATATGACAAAACTGTAGGTGTTCTTATCCTTTTAGCAATTTAATTTAGCATTATATATTTTGCTTAGTGGTTTATTTACACAACAAATTGAAATCCTCTTTTAGAATTTATTTTGACTGCTACAATATAAGGTGTGTTTTTATTGGTGCATATTAGTAGTACAGAATAATAAGTACAGTAGTACAGAATAATAAGATTTGTGGTTTATTAGTACATATATATAACATATTGTGATTACTGTTATCCCTGTTACTCCCTTCCTATTCCCTTGTCCCTACTCATAAACCCTTTCCTCTCAGTAGATTACCTTTTAGTTTCTTGTTCTCTCACCTTTGTGTTTATACTTATTTTTATTTATTACCTTTAATTTCTTATATGAGAAAGAACATGTTATTTTAACTGTATGAGACTGTTTTATTTCACTTAACAAAATGGTCTCTAGTTCCATCTGTTTTGTTGCAAATGACATGATTTTGTTCTTCATGACTGAATAATACTCGATTATGTATTTATATCACAGTTTCTTTATCCATTTATTTAATAGGCATGTAGTCTGTTGCCACAGTTTAGCTATTGTGAGTTGTGCTACTGTAAATATGAATGGGCATGTAGCACTATAGTATACTCATATTTTTCAGATGTATATATGGCTCGAGTCTTATAGATCTAAGGCATTCATTTTCTCAGCTATACAGTGTTCTACTGTAAGAATGATCCACGATGTATTTTTAGGCAACTGTTGATGTACATTGTGGTTTTTCCTACCATTTTAATTTCACAAACAAACAATGCTACAGCAAACACTAATATAGATATGATCATGTAACTACATGCCAGATATTTAATAGTTTCCTAGTGCTCAAAATGTGATTCATTAAATATCAGTTTCAACATTACCTGGCATATATAAGGTTCTCCACAGAAATATAACCTATAGAAAGTGGATGTATGTGTTTATAAAAAGAATTCATTCCTACAAAAGTAGAGCCTGGAAAGTCCAAATTCTTCAGGGAAGGCCAGCTGGTTGGAGGTCAGATAAAGAGTGGCAGCTGGAGCGTAGTGTCAGTCTGTGGGCAGAATTCTTTCTTCCTTTTTCTTTGTCTAATAGCCTTCTACCGATCAGATATACAACCATATTGTAGATGGTAACCTGCTTTACTCAAGGCTTCTCAATTTAAGTGTTAATCTTACCTAAAATACCTTCCCAGAAACACTTGGGATGTTTGGGCAAATATCTGGGTAGTGTGACCTACCCAAATTGACATATAAAATTAACCATCACACCTGGATATTGTTACAAATGCAGATTTTAAGGTCATTCTACAGATACCCACCCTCTTCAACTCCCGGAAAGTGTGCCTTTCTACCTTACATCACCACCTTTATTTGTTTCAGGTTAAGGTGCTTAGAATACCCAGACACCTTATCCCCACGTTATTTTATGCTGGAGAGGATGTGAAACAGTGTCTGAATCGTATCCTCTGGGTCTGAGGTTTCTTTCTTTAGATCTGGCCACTTGAGGGATGAAGGGATCACAGCCACTGGCTTTCTCCAGCACAAGGATAACAGGCACGTAGGATCACAAGGCCAGGGGCCAGTGCATGGAGGGACATTTTCTAGTCATCAGAGATTGATGCCATTAAAGTCTGAGCAGCCAAATAGGATGAGTGGAACCCATATTGACAAAGACAAGCAGCAGTTATGAAATAGGGGTGGAGTAGGGTTTGAAAGCTACAGGCGGGGATTTGAGGGTTAAAGAGTGTCAGCTGAGGAACATGTTCCAGGACAAAAGTGTTAGGGGTGAAGATGAATTCACAGGAGCCAGATGTATTCTGAGGAAATCCACAAATGTTAATTAGAGACAAGGGCTGGAAAGGCCATCTTCCAAGCCACTCACTTCCCCTATAGTCTTTGCAGCCACTTCTGGGATTTCTTCTGCAAAGAGGCTCTTGGGCTCTGATGGGGCATGGGGAGGAATCCTCCACCCATCTCCCCTGTAGACCTTATAAGACACACAGCTTGTTGAAGGTGTTCATGAATTTGATTCCTTTGTATGTGATGGACAGGAATGGAAGTAACATATAGGAAATAATGCCTCCCCATAGAGCAAAGCCCAAGGGAGTTCTAAGTCCCAGGCTTGCTGCCCCCATACCCCTAAGAGGAGTGTACCATGGCTCAAGAAATAAACAGATATGGTCGCATGCTTCTATTTTCTACCTTTTATTCTAATCAGCCCTCCTACCTCACACAACTAACTCATAAATTAACAATGGCAAGAACAAAAGAAAAATAATCACTGTAGATTCTATAAAAACTTATAGCATGTGTGATTATAAGCAGCTTTATGTCAATAATTTGATGAAATAGATTTCATTAAATTATTTCACATGATTTTATTTATACAAAATGTGTACATATACACATATATGGGTGTATAGGATGACACTGTTTCATATGACATTAAGACATGAATTGCTGATTTTCCAGCATAGAAATAATATACGACAGTGTTTTATCCCCTTACTCCAACTTTAGAAGCAAGCATGGAAGGCATGCACTTTGCCTCACCATTTAAATTTCTAAGAACTTTTTGGAAGGGAAAATTTACAGAGGTGTGTGATGTGTACACAGCATGGGGGATTTCATGGTTAGAATATGTTTATCTGGGAGTATGGGCTCGGATAGGGACTGTGGGAAGTGTAGGACAATGAGTGAAAGGAAGATCATCATGTCTGCACTGGCTAGGGAAGCAGGTTGAGGGTGTAGAGGCCTGATGATGTAAAAAGAGAAAATGGAGGGGCACAGTATGAGAAACCGAGGCTGTAAAGTAATTGTACTCTGTTCTCTATGTATGCAGACTGAGGCTTAGAGTTGTAGGATACTGTCTCTGACCACTGAAGACATAATAGTAGTAGTGTTAGCATTATTCTTTATGTAATGGCAACTATCCCCTTAGTACCTGTTATTTTTTAGAAATTGACTCTGTAACATATGGCTCCCTAATATAAATGTAAGTCAAGAATTGAAAACTAGGAAGTACTAGGAAATGATTCCTGCCAAGCACAAAAGAGCACAGGCACAATTTGCCAACTGCTGGTACTTCACGTATGTCATTTATTGTATTGTAATTTGCATACTTTGTATTTTATTGTTTTAATTTCAAAATTTATACCTGCTTGTTATCTAAAGCGCAAACATTCTCAAAGTACTAGAAATAAATTGTACAATGACTCTTTCAACACATGCCTAAAATTAAGAACTTCCAGCAGTTATGGAAGGTCTGCAGAACCAACCGCAAAATGAGATTTTGGGCTATTGCTGCCTTTTCTAAGTTAAAATATGTGCCTGAACCCATGAAAGAACTTGGGCATCGAATATCCAACATGTGCTCTGTGAGGGACGCACTGGGCAGACAGGCTGACTCTTCCCCTGCATGTTGCTAGTGTGAGAGTCCTCCCAGAGCACCTCCAGGAAGAGGTATGGGTGGGAACACAGATGTAAGCCTGGAGAGAGCTGCAAAAAAGGCTCATTTTCCATTTGATTGTCTGCAAGTCATAAAACTAATGATGTTGTGGTCTATGGAAACACTCAAATAATTAGGGATGAGAATTAAAATATGTGTAACCTCACCCTCCTTCATTCTTCTCACAGCCCCCACTAGGCAGGAGTCACCTTTTTCAAAGGCCTTGCTGTGCCAGGTCATATACCTGCTTCTGCGTGCCCCAGATAGGGCATCTGACAGAGTCACGTCGTCTCCAAAGCTCAGTCACTGGACTAAGCGCATGTCGTTTCTTGAGGATTTTTTCATAAAGCACCCATGGAGACAGGTCTAGTGGATCTGCTTAAGGAAAGCAGTATGGGAGTGGGTGTGTACAGGGTCTTATACGCCTGGCCCTGGTGGCTTACTATTGGGGTAGTGGAAGAAGAATCGGACACAACATGCAACCTGCAATGTTATTCTATTATTTTTTTAAAAAGTCATATTGAATGGGGAAATGCAGGGTCATTATGTTACCTGCCCTACAGGTTAACTTTGGCTTCTTAGTGGGCCAGGCCAGAAACCCTAGTCATGGTTACTATTATGGATTCATGATAGAGAAACAATGATGTGGATAAAGAGCATGAAGACATCCAAGGTTTCCTTTCAGGGCATTTTTGAAAGCTTTTGCCAAGGTCTTGCCTTGCATCAGGAGGGAAGGAGGTAGGGTGTCTCAAGAGACAGGTGTCCTGAGTTCCATCCCTTGGCCACTCTAGCCTCCACCTTTTTGAAGGCTCAGAAACATCCACTTCATTGCCAGGCCTCACCTGGAGAATTGTGAAGAGCTGACCATCTCTGGTGTAGTTCCAACCATGGTCCTCAAGGCACCAGGGATGGGAGAACTGGTGACTCCAATCTCCATCGCAGGGCAGATACACTGACCACAAGATGTCAGTGTTTCACCTGTGCTACTCTTTCTGGGGCACATGTGCAGAATGAACACCATTGTGATGATGAAAAAAGATGTGAAAAATTAAAACAGTTGTCACTTAAGTTCATTCTTGCTATAATTCAAAGCAGAAAAAGAGTGTTCAAAACAGTTGACCTTAATATACAACAATCAAAAAGATGCACAAGAAAATAACAAATTGAAATTAAAACTTAAAATTTTCCAATAGTTTTTAAATTGAGATACAAAACACATACAATAGAATTTATCATTTTAGGTGTGTAATTCAGTGTTTTGTGGGGTATTCAAAAGATTCTGCAGCCATTCCTCCTTGCTAATTCCAAAACATTTTTAACACCTCAAAAAGAAACTCCTAAATGATTTGAGAACGGACTTCCCTCAGTCTCTGGCAACCACTACTCTTTCAGTCTCAATGGATTTCCCTCTTCTGGACATTTCATATAAATGCAATCATATAATATACGGCTTTTTGAGACTTTTTCACTGATAATATTATTTCAAGGTTTCTCAGTGTCATAGCATGTGTCAGGACTATATTGTTTTATGACAGAATAGTAACACACTGTGTGTATGTACAACATTTATTTTATTCATTCATCAGTTAAAAGACGATTGTGTCTTCTCCACTTTTTGTCCATTTTAAATAATGCTGCTATGAACATTGAAGTACAAGTTTTTGAGTAAATGTATTTTCATTGCATGTGATATATACTTAGGATTAAGAACACTGAGGCATCTGGTAACCCCATATTTAGCATACTGATGAATGGACAAAATGATTTTATGGTAACTGCTCCATTCTAAATTCTCACCAGTAATAAAGTAATGATTTCTCCATAGCCTTAGCAATTCTTTCATCTTCTATTTTATTGATGAACGCCATCTTCATGTGAAGTTGTATCTCCTTATAGTTTTTATTTGCATTTCCCTAAGGACTCATGACATTGAGCATGTTTTCATGAGCTTGCTGGTGATATATGTATTAATTTTACGGAAAAAAGTAAAACAAAAGTTCATAATAAAATAATAGAATAACAATAGTTTATACACTGTGAATTGTAATCTTCAGAATAGTTACTCAGGGTACAAGAATGGCATAAAAAAATTCTCCAAAAGATAGCACAAACTTTTCTTTTCAATGAACTAATAGAAACTAGTAGTATAACTACCTTGTATTTTTTTATTTTTTCATTTTCCCTTCCTTCCTTTTCCTCTTCTGCCACGCTAGCTCCTCTTTGCTTTTGAGCAATTTCTTCACATTTCACAGTATCTATTGTACATTTTTGTCCTATTTACTCTTTTAGTTTCTCAAACCAGGGAGATGTTACGATGTTTACACAGGAGTCTGATATATTTCACTTAAGAGTATGGTTTCAAATTGCATCCATGTGCTTATAAATATCGCAAGTTTATCCTTCTTTATGGTTGAGTAGTACTCCATTGTATAAAAAGACTGCATCTTTTTAATCCATTCGTAGGCCATGTATTATAAATTGAGTCTAAAGGATATCCAAGCTTGTCCTTGTCCTGTCTTTTTGGGCCAGATTGGAAAGCAGAAACTCTGCTTTTTTTGGTCACAGCTGGAGGCTAAAGGACTAATGACTACTGGGCACTCACAGGGCAAGATAAGACCTGCTAAAGAAGTTAGGGCCTTTGGAAAAACTCTCATCCTTGTCCTGTCCTTGCAAGAATGTTTGATCTTCCTAGCCTGCCATAGTCACCATTACTGTTCCCAGAAACACCCACTGCCCTTCACCCATTGTCCTTGACTCAGATGTAATCACTAAATACCAAGGGTTCTGTGTACCTTGTGGCCTTTTGATCATAGAGAGCAACTAACTGGTCATCCCAGATCTATGCTCTGTACCCCTTTATTTTTGTCTCTTGTTCTTTCTTTCCTTTCCTGCCATGTACCATAACCTAGACAGAAGACTGGAACCCACTGCAGGCATCTCCAGTATATTGCTATGGTATGATGTTTTGCATTCTTTTGGAAACATAACCAGAAGGGGAATAGCTGGGTCAAATAGAACCTCTAATCCTAGTTTTTTGGGGAATCTCAGTTTTTCCACCAGTCCGTACTCCCACCAACCATGAAAAAGGATTCCTTTTTCTGCACAGCACCTCCAGCATTTGTTATTGGTTGACTTCTTGATACTAGACCTTCTTTCTGGGGTGAGATAGAATCTCAGTGTTGTTTTAATTTGCATTTCTCAAATGACCAGTGATGTTGAACATTTTTTCACATATGTATTTGCCATTTGTATTTCTTCATTGGAGAAGTGGGTATTCATCTCAGATGCCCTATTTTTGGATTCGGTCATTAAATCTGGGGAGGGGTCTCATTTTTTTCAGTTCTTTATATATTCTAGATAGAAGTTCTTTGTCTGAGGGACAACTGGTTAAAATTTTTTCCCACTCTGTGAGTTGTCTTTTCACTCTGTTGGTGATTTTTTTTGCTGTGAAAATACTTTCTAATAGGATAAGAACCCAGTTATTGATTTTTCTTGTATTTCTCATATGATCAGTGTTTTTTTCATGAAGTTTTTACCACACTTATGTCTTCATAAGTTCTGCCTAGTCTCTCTTCCAACAGATTTAGTGTTAGTGTTTTAATATTTAGATCTCTAATCCATTTCCGTTTTAGTTTAGTGCATGGTGGTACACATGGGCCTAGTTTTATTCTTTGTCATGTGGAAAGCCAGTTTTCCCAGCACCATTTATTAAAGAGGCTTTCGTTCTTCCAGTGAGCATGCTTGGCTCCTTTGAAAAAGATAAAGTGGTGGAATGTGTTTTGAGTTGTTTCTGCAAATTCTGGTCAGTTCCACTGATCCTCAGGTCTGTTTTTTTTTGCCAGTACCATGCTCATTTTATCACAGTAGATTTGTAGTATAATTTCAGGTCAGGGAGTGTAACATCCCCTACCTTGCCCTTTGTTGCCCAGAATTTACTTTGCTATTCTAGGTCTCTTTTGGTTCCAAATGAAGTTTAGGAATGTTTTCTCTGGTTCTGTGAGGCATGCTAATGGTATTTTGTTTGGGATTGCATTAAATCTGCATAAGAATGTGGCTATATTAGTATCCGTTTTATATATTTGGGTGCTCTAATATTGGGTGTAAATATAGTTAGAATAACTTCCTTTTGCTGAATTAATTCCATTATCATAAAAGGTCCTTCTCTCTCTTTTTTCATGGCTCTTGATTTAAACTCTAGTTTGCCTGATATTAGTATGGCTGCAACTGTTTTTCTCTTTGCTTCCACTTGTATGCAATGTCATATTCTATCACTTTACTTTCAGTCTTTGTGGGTACTTACAGATGGGCGAATTTCTTAAAAGTGACATATCAGTGAGTCTTTTCTAAAAAAAGATCAGTTCAGTCATTACATGTTTCAATTAGAGTATTTAATACATTTGTGTTCAACGTAATTATTGATAGCTAATGTCTTACACAGCCATTGTATAGCTTGCTTTCTAGTTTTATTTTAGTTCTTTTTTTCTCCCTCTTTTATACTCTTACTTGGTTAGTAAGTGAATTATTTTAGTAGTGTGTTTTGATTATTCCACATTAAATTTTGGTTTAACTATTAAATATTTTTGATGTGTCATTACCATGAAGCTTACAAAACATCTTTTAATCATAGCAGGTTACTTTAAAATGAGCAATTTAACCTGACCACAAGGGCATGAACAAAAGCAAAAGAATAGTAAATACACTAATAAGAAAGCTTTCCAACTGTGTTACATTCTTCTGCACACTTACAAGTTTTGATATCTAATTTTAAATCTTTCTATGTTGCTTATCACTTAACATTGTCATTGTTATCAGTTTGTTTTATTTTTATCTTCACATCAATGTTATGAGTGGTTTACACACCATGCTTTCCTGTTCTTAGCTTTTATTAATTACTCTAATCACTAAATTTTACAGTTTCCTATGTTTTTTATGTACCCATGAATGTCTCTTTCAGTTTTAATAATTTCCTTTATCAGTTTTCGTACAACAGGTTATGTGGAATCCTTTCTTTCAATTTTTTATTTCTGTGGGAAAGTACTTATCTTTCTTTTACCTCTAAAGGAAATTTTTCCAGGATACAGTATTCTTGGATAACAGTTTTTTCCTTCAGTACTGTGAAAAGTTTATGGCACTCTCTCCGGGTTTAACAGCTTCTGCTGAGAAGTCAGCTGTTAGGTGAATTGAGGAAGCCCTATGTATTTCTTTTCTCTTGCAGCTATGAGAATCTTCACTTTATCTTTCACCTGTGAGGGTTTGATCATAAGATGTTTTGAGGAAGACTTAGTCGAATTAAATTTGTTTGAGGACTTTGAACTTCACATATCTGGATATTTGTATCCTTATTTAGGTTTGGAGTTTTTGTTTATTTTGTTAAAAATCTTTCTACCTCTTCTACATCCTCAGATACTTCTTAAACTCCAATAACTCAAATGTTTGTTGTCATAATACTCTCCCAAGGTTTCTATAATCATTCTTCCTTGTTCTTCATTATTTTCTTCTTATTCTTTCTCTAACTGCGTATTTTCAAATAGCACTACTTTTTTCTGCTCTTTTATCTATCCTACTATCATATTTTTAATTTCACCAAGTTTATTTTTCAGCTTAAGAATTTGCCTGATTTTTAAAATTGCTTCCATCTCATTATAAAGTTTCTGTTAGAGTGTTGAAATGTTTCTTCAAGATCATTGATTTGCCTTAAAACAATTGTTTTAAATGAGAGTTTTGATTTCTTCAGAGCTCTTTATTTTTGTAATTGTAAAAAAAAATTATTAGTGAATGTTTGCAATACATGATGTTTAGATTCATCTTGGGGAGTAGGTACATGTACTTAACATGTCTTGATTCTTTTCATTCCCCTTCCCCTCCCCTCCAAACCCCTCCTCCACCTCTAGGTCCCCTTTCACCATTTTCATTATTATTGTTATTACGTTGTAGTTCATGTTTATAACATATAATGATTGCATTCACTGTAGGTAGTTCGTACACATACATGATACACCTTAAACCTTTATGCTTTAGTTTCTTGGCCCCCTTCACATCATTTTTATTAATTTATTTAATGTTTTCTGAAATCTTTCCTCATAGCTTTCCTCATAGCTCTTGATGCTCACTGACATGCAGTGTCACCTAGGTGTTGAAGTATCAGGTACTATTTTCCAGTCTTCCTAATCTGTTTTTTTTTGTTTTTTTTTTGTTTGTTTTTTTTTTTGGTCTATCTTTCCATAGATTTTAAGCAAGCTACATGTTTTCTCTGAATACATAGTCCCCTTCACTGTTTCAGCACTACATAGTGCCAGGGTCAGGATTTCCTGGGAGTCTATTGGTGGTATGTAGTCACCGTTTCACTATTATAGAACAATGCAAGCCCAAGTTTGTCCCAAATACTCTGTTGGTGTATTGTTTAGGAAGAAACAGAGGAGTAACTAGGAGAGTAGTCTGTCTCCATGAGCTTTTCTGAGGCCATGGTAGGCCAACATATTTGATCCACACTTACTGACCTGTGGTCAGATGCTGCAGAAGTCTGCCTAGCTCTGGGAAAAGTCATCAGGAGTGGACCAGCCTCAGACTCTTATGTCACATCTGTGACCACTAGAGCTGTCAAGCTGTGCCACACTGTGAATCTACAGTCACCAGGGTCAGCACAACAATGGATTAAGACCAGTTCCCACATGTCTATGGGCTACTTACTGCTGAAGTAGACTTGTGGCCCAAGACCAGTGCAACTAGACACAGGTAATGCTAGCTGGAGTAGAAGTCAGATATACTGTGGGCTGTGTGTCTTCCCCTGACACTGGAGCTGTTCCAGAAGCTCTAGTCGTAGGTACAGCAGGGAATGGGGACTGTTTGGATTTTCCCAGTGTTAAATTTCACTAGCCCAGCACTAATTTCCAAGATAAAGACTTGAGCTTACTACCCTGTCCTACTCCCAGTTAATGGAGTATTGCAGCATGCTATACTGCCTGAAGTAAGAGTGGTGGAAAACAGAACCTTGACTGCTTAGGTTGATGCTAAGTTGGCTTGTGCCTGAATCTCATAGCCACAATGACCTGCACGGTCTCAGGAATACATCAAGGTCTACATTGTAGCTCGTAATGATGCAAATTTTATCCCCATTGGGATATAGATTTCTGCCTGGTGATAGGGCAGTTCTACAGCCAATCTGTGAGCCCTAACCTATGGATAGCTTTGCTCTCCAAGGCTAGGGGGCATGAGTAATAGAGATGTAACTTGGACAACAAATCTGGTGCTAAGCTAAGCTGTACCAGTCTCAAGAGTGAAGTGGGTACATCTCAGGCCCACTCTAATGCTTGAACTGATGCAACTTAAACTCAGGTGTGTCCTGCAGGGACACAGATCTCCACCTGATTCAAAAGCTCTTTTTGAGTATGGGACCTTCAGTTTCTATTGGTATATGGTGTTATTATCACAGTCCTGGTACTTGGCTATGAGACAAAGCCATAGGCTATTTTTTATGCTGCTCCATAGAAGTCTTGCTTTTTGCTCTGCTGCATCAGGTTGGAAGAGGGATGGTGGAGGTAATCTGTTTGCCACCTGGTCTATCACAAATTGTGCAGTTTAGTCTGAAGGTGTTAGCCTGCCAGAAGGATCATGTAACTCTGCCTATGACTAGTTTTCTCTGTGGCAGGCCTGGTACTGTGGTTCTGTGTCTGTGGCCTGCACTTCATTTTCCCTCCCTTCCCCAAGCAGAAGGCGCTGTTCTTTGCTCTGGGATGCTTAGAATTGGGGGAGATGGCTTATGTGGGGAGCTCTTTCCTTCTTGTTTCCTTCAATGCATCTTTTCCATTTGTTACATTCAAAGCAGTCACTATGGTCTTTCACCTGATGTTACTAGCTCTTGTGCTGGTAGTGGGATGCATAAATAGCCATTTGTCTGTGGGAAGAAATTGCTAAAGTATCTTCCTCAGCCACCACCCTGCTCTGCTCCCCCATTGTCTTTCAGTATTTATTCATTTTGTTGTGATTATAAATGACATAGTTTCCTCAATTTCCTTTTTTTGGATTATTTAATGCAAGTCCATAGAAATAAAAATGGCCTTTATGTATAGATCTTACATCCCTCAGATCCTATAGATTTTACTTATTGAAATTTTTAACCAAGTCTAATACTTTTGTAGTGGATTGCATAGGACATGCCATACACAACGTCATGCCAGAGAAACATTAAACTGTTTCAGAAATTGTTTACAAATATTAGTATAAAATTAGGGTACACTTTTATAATCCCAATTTTTAGGGAAAGCAAAATAATCCAATACTTTTCTTAATTGCCTGCAAGTTCCCATTATTTACTCACTCTGTCTCCTAGCTCACCTACTTCCTAAACATACTTCTGAGTTCACTCAAGTTTCATTCTAGACTGCACAGAAAAATTGTTTTCACAATTTTCTACTGCTCCTGGGAGAGGCGAGCATAGCAATGCAGCACAATATGGGCACTGGGATGGCTAACACACTCTGAATCTCATTGCAGTTGGCACTTCTCACAATCAGCTTGTAGTTCATGATGCACAGACTGTAAACAAATGGACCTTCAGACAACCCAATATATAGACATATGTACACTAACAATGGCAATCCTAAACTCACTGCCACTTAGTAACCAGATTATTCCATATTCTGACTGTGCCCAGGTCCCACATTTCTTGTCTAGTATCCTTTACCCCTCCCACAGGACTTACTGTTAGTGAGTGTTGTGGTCAGGGAAAAATCTTGAAATTCTGACCTCAGAGTTCACATTCTTAGAGACTAGGCCAGAGTGCTCCTAGGATTTACCTGTTGGCCTTCCACAACACTGACAATACCTCAAGAACTGTACCACCACATTCATAAGCCACTTTCCCTTGTTTGGAATTGTTGTTCCTACTCACAACACAGCACTGAAAATTGCTGCCAATGGTAGTGATGAACTTTGAGCGAAGGCACAAACATATTCCTGAGACTTTCCTTTCACTTTAAGGACAACAAACAAAACTCCCTTATAACTTTTTAAACCCCTTTATAATTGCACATGCTTTACTCACCATCACATTATTCCCATTCAGAATCTTACACTGAAATGGATTGTACCCAGAATCTTACACTGAAACAGACTGTACTGGGTTCACTTGGAATCAGGAAAGTGTGGCGGGAATTGGGAGGGCAACAATAGAAAATACTGACCTCCCTAGTGATGACTCTCCTATCACATTCTGGGCCACTGAAAACTACTTCAGAAGTTCATTTGATCAGTGTCTCACATCTGCCCAAAGACAGGTACTAACTACCACATTGTGCAAATGGGGAAATGGAGAAGTCGAGTAAGTATCCCAAGGTCATAGAGAAAGGGCTTGGGAAGGGAGCCATCAAGCTCCATATCCTGTATCTCAAACACCTGAGCTGTGGGGCAGACAAGTATGGACCTAGGTCTGACCAGGATCATTCTGGGCAGTGTGCGTTAGGAGAAAACAGGGAAGACTATTAAGGAAAAGCACAGAATCAAGAAGGCTGGAAGGCTTCTGAGAGGGTGCCCACCCAAGTGAAAGAGCAGTTGAGGATCTGCACAGGGGATTCTATAGATATTCATCTTCCTTGAACACTCCATTGACAGAAAAGCAAAGCATCTTTCCTGAAAGGAAATGCAGGAGTTCAGGATCCTGCTTAACCTCTTACTCATCTGCAACTCTCTGGTCCTGCCTCAGGGAGGAAGCAGGTATTCACCATCTGGAAGTATATGTCCACCACAAAGCAACTGAGGTCATGTTGAGTTTTGGACAACACAGAGAGGGAGTCCAGAATATCAGATTTTGTGTGCTTCATAAGTTTAAGTTTCTTGAAAAGGAGCATAAGGTGAGTGTATAACATACAAGTTAACTTTTAGCAGTATTTCTATCATTTATTTATTTTAATTTTATAAACTTTATTGTGGTTAGTAAACTCCTACAATCTGAGAACATGTTGTTCATCAGTGTTGGTCTTCAAGGATATACATATTTTCATTTCTCAATTGTAATAAGCTTTTAGAAGAAAGATCATAAAGAGCACAACAGAGACTGCCAGTTCAAAGTCAAATTTATTTATTTTCATGTACTAAACAATTATAATTAAGGATGGGAACATTAAAATCTTCTTAAGATTATTAGTAGACAAGAATGACTTCAATAGTGGTCCATATTATATCTGCTAGCAGAATTGTGCTGAAGGAATTATAATTCTACTTCTAAAAAACTACAGGCTTTATAGAAAGACACAAAAGAAAATTTTCTAGATCAGGCAGAAGTTTGATGGTGAAGTTTTCTAGAAGGAGTCAAGATATTGAACCAAGGCATTATGGGTCATCACAATGTCAAATTTTATGTTTGAATTATATCAGGGTAGAGGTCTTGAATGTTTCAGTTGGGATGTATGGTCAATATCAGTTGATAAATTTGAGCTAATAAATTTCTAAACTGCCGGGGCTCCTGTACCTAAGTACATCAGTACTGGGCTAGGAGGATAGGTCAGGGGCAAAGCACTTTTTTGGCATACAAAAGGCCCTGGGTTTTGTCTCTAATATATAGGGGGGAGCAGGGAGAGGGAGAGGGAAAGGGAAACAGAAAGGGAGAGGAACAGATCATTTCAAAATCAAGGCACTGAGTTGGGTGTTGTGGTGCATACCTGTAATCCCAGCACTTGGAAGGCCGAGACAGGAGGATCTCCATAAATTCAAGGCCAGCCTGAAATACATAGTGAGACCCTGTCTCAAGAAAACAAACTTTTGAGAATGAAGCTGTCTGTGCCTTAAGTATCTAGGACAAGGTCAGTGCTTCTTGTGAGTTTGACAGGGTCCCATAAAATGTGTACAAAGCTCAGAGAACTGCCGCACAAAGTGACTTAGCTTTCCCCTAAGATAATATAGGCAACTCCTCTCTTGTTCCGCATGTAACCACCAAGTCGTGATGTTTTACTGAAGATTAGATGTTTTTCCTCTTCAGGATCTTACCCTTCCCTTAAAATTCTCTATAAACAGCCTTTTATGCTGATTGTATAAGTGAAAGTGCTGCAGTTGTTAGGAAGTTTTTCTCCCATCAGGAGAGGGGCTCTACCTGACCTCGGCTTTCTGCATCTTTACTCTTGTCTTCATTTCTTCATCTTCCACCATCCTCCCTCCAGAGTTTCAAGAGCTGCACTGGATGTAGTAACAAACAAAAACTGCACAAAATCAAGGCATTGAGTGCAGCTGCAACTTAAATCATGTATTGCAGCCCAAGAGATCTCTTTCCCCACTGTTTTGATATTTATTGCTGCATAAAAATCACCCCAAAATTTAATGACTTAAGACAATGAATAATGTATGGCTTACAATTCTATAAGTGACTGTATCCAGCTGAATAATTCTTCCACACCACAGGATATTGGCCAGGGTGTTATCTGAGGTTTCTACTGGGTTGGAGCATCCAGCATGACTACTCACATGTCTGATGCCTCATGGGTCCCACTGGGAAGCTAGGCTCAGCTAGGGTGCTAAAATGACTGAATCTCTCCCTCTCTCTCTCTCTCTCTCTCTCTCTCTCTCTCTCTCTCTCTCCCTGTTGTCTTAGAGCCGCCTCCTCTGTGATTTGCCTTTCCTCTTGGCTTTCCTATGACTTCTTTCTATGGCCTGTTCTAGATTTCTTACATGATACGTCAGGCTACCAAAACTGAAAAAGAAGAACTTTCTAAGCATCCTTAACTACCAGGAAAATAAAATATCAATAAAATGAAGTCTTAAATTATTAATATTTATTTATTTTTTTTTAATTTTAAAGATAAAAGGAGGAAAAACATTAACAGACAGACAACATTTTACAACATAGCTAAAGAACAGTACAGACAATACGGAGTTACAAACAAAGTGGTAGGGAATTAACAATGCTTGTTGTATTACATATTGATATCTTCAAAGTGGCTTCTCATGAAAACAGATATAGAAATGCAATACTGATCAACCAAAGACTCATTGACAGTTTCTTTCAGCATAGAAATAGAAGACAGAAGAACAACCATGTTAACTATCCTGTATATACATACATACAAAATTTCTCCTTCTTTCCCTTCTCTTTTCCCACATCCCAGTTGCCCTTTACTCTTGAGCGGTTTCCTATCATTTCACAATGTCTATCATACCTCTGAGTTTAAATTAACTCTTTCAAGTTTTACACTAGTGAAACAATGTGGTGCTTATTTAGCATTTATAATAAACATTTTCAATATCACTTTTGTTTAATTAATTAATTTATTTTTTTGGTATGGGGAATTGAACTCATGACCTCAGGCTTCCCAGGCAAGTGCTTATGCCACTGAGTTATATTCTTCAGCCCAATCACTTTTGTTTAAAAATCAAAAATAGCAGCATGAATTAAATTCTATATGAACTAAGATGAAAATACAAATAAAACTGTACAGCAAAAATAATCTTTACTTCAAATATGACACCTAAGGCAGTCTTCACATGTAAAAACAGCATGTTCCATACATAAGTATAACTTACAGTGATAGTACACGTATTTTGTTTTCTTGTCTTTCTTTGTAGGATATACCTGACATCTCACTGGTCTTGCTATTTTGTTTGGAGGTTCTTGTGCTGTTTTACCCCCTTGTTCACTGCTCTGCTCCAGAATTCTTGTGGGGCGTTCTTTGGGCACATACATATTGTTCTTTTGTTATAATTGATCTTTTACCAATTTCAGTTCCAATTTGTCCATTACAAACAATTTCCAACATTGAATCACAGTGTTGGCATTCCATACAATAGATTTCACCCTAGCAAGAACCTAGTAACATTCTCCAACCTAGTTCAAACATGACCATTTGGTGGCATTTGGACTCATCAAATACTTATTTACATTATGGTTTTCTTTCTCATCTGAGTGAAGGTCTTCATTTTCTTACTCCATCTCACTGTCACAACTTCTTTGGGTTATATGATCCACTTCATAAAAATAATCTGTGAAGCAGTTTGCATCTTTGTCCCACAGAGTGACTTTGTTTAATAGGAAGTTCACTACAGATCTGCAGATCTGTCTTCAAACTCCTGTTACAAACCAGGTGCACTGGAGCACATGCTTATCATCTCAGCTATTTGGGAGGCTGAGACAAGAGATTAGCAAGTTTAAGACCAACCTAGGCAACTCAGTGAGACTCTATCTCAAAATAAAAAGGGTTGGGGATATAGGTCAGTGGTTCGAAGGAGGACAGAGAAGGCAGTCTCTACCCTAAAAAAGATCTGAAAGGCAATAGTTTATTTTCTTTAATATTCTGTCCCCCACTCCCTTCCTCTTGACAAAAGTACCCTTAGGGTGAGACACCATGTGCTGTTCTGGAAAGAAGACAGTCGTTAGATAGAAATAGACCCAGCTAGAGCACTTATTTTTTATATAGCTATGGGCGAGTAATATGCTCTGTCTGAGGCCCACTTTTCTCATTCATAAAACAGGAAAGATACGCAACTTTCAGAGCAGTGTCAGGCCCTTAAGCACTTAGTAGTGGTAGTGATTATCATAACTGACTGCTGTTTCCAGCCCAAGCTGTTAGCTAGGTTCTCCTCTATGGAGTGGCCTGGAACTATATCTGCAAAACAGACCTAGGAATGTAGAAATGGAATCATACAGTGTGTACTATTTTTCATAAGGTTTCTTTCATTCAGTACATTATATTGAAATTCATCTATGTCCTAGGTGTATCAGTAGTGGTAAATTGTATAAATACATTATTATATTATATAAATTATATAAATACATTATATAAATACGTCATTATATAATGTATTATATAAATACATCATTATATAAATACATTATATAAATACATCACAATGTATTCAGTCCTTCTGTTGGTGCACATCTACACGTATCGTATTATCCTGTTCTTGCCTGTCATAAATAGGTAGAGAGAATATTCTCAGAGAATATTCTGAGAACATGCTAGTCTAACATTTTAGAATATTCTAGTCTAATATTCTATTCTAGTCTAGAATAATAAGCCTATCAGATCTACAGTCCTTTGCTCTACCAACTGAGGTGCCTTTGTAGGGGTGTATGCTTTCATTTATCTGAAGTGTGTACCTATGAGTGGAATTGCCAGGTCATAAGAATAGTACATCATCATCACCAGTAGTCAAATTACCTGGAGGATGACTTTCAACCTCCTCCCAAAGTTATAAAAGTGGGTTTTCATGTGACATTGTACTGAAGCAGACTAATTCTACAAGAAAAATCAAAACAAAACATTCAATAATACAAATTGTAAATGCACAAAATTTAACATGGAGTATAAGGTAGTTAAAACTCAGCTGCTGCTAATTTCTCCCACATGCATACACCTTGATATTCTTCATACAAGTGGGTGAACACAAATATTGATTCCTGTATTCCAAACTGGTAATGCAACAAAACGGATGACTTTGTCTAATAGGAAGTTTGCTATTGGGTCTGCAGATCTGCCTTCAAAATCCTGTTGCAAGGATATGCTCTGTCTGAGGCCCACTTTTCTCATCTAAAGAACAGAAATGCTATTCACCTTTCATGATAGTGCCAGGCCCTTAAGGACTACATGAGGCCCTATAACTTTGGAAGGCCCTACGGATGGGTGATGTACACCTGGGTTACATAACAAAAATTTTTTATTATAAAATTAATATCTGGGTGTATTTTACCCAACCTTATACACTTAAGCAGTTGCTCCTGCATATGTGTAGAGAAGAGCAGAGGCAAGGATCATGATTAGTCACATCCTGACCCTTGACCCTTATGATTGCTCCTCTCACACACCCAGGTAGCCCAGTCTTCCCATTTCACTCAGAGGAATCCTTCAGCATGTTCATATTCCTGCACAAGCTACTAGGAAAAGAGGTTGTGGTCCAACCAGTGTGGATGTTTCCAGTAGCTTCCCTGTGTTGGCTGGGGAAGAGAGTCTGGTCTGCACCAGACCAGAGCCGGAACTGTAACAGTCATGAGTCTGGGTTCTCAGGGTTGAATGGGATGGTCAGGGAGAAGCAGGCCTCATTTGGTATAAGCATTGGAGACCCTGTCTGTGCCCATAGTTATAGATCAAGTAACACCTAAATGGGAGCAAAGGAGACAGGTTATCTCCGTGGTTTGTACCGCAAATGAAACTTGAAAATCCTAGGATCACACCTGTGCTAAGGTGGCCATCCCTCTCTTCCCTCTCCTTTCTCATGGTCTCAGAGGACCATGAAAAAGGGGCATGTGTGACCATGGGCTCACCTAGACACCAGTCTCATGCCAGGAAGCTGCCCTAAGCTTGCCTTCTCTCAGGCTTCCCTGCTCTTAACAACTATCTAGTACCAATGGTTGGGAGACAACCTCTCTCACACCTCCCCAATCCTTTCAGCCGCCGAACTGATTGTGTGAACAATCAGCAAGCTGCACTTGTTTTGCTGGTGTAGCTGCATTTCCTTTCATGCCAAGTGGAATACATAAAACAGCCTCCTAAACTGTCCCCCTGCTTCCACCCTTGGCCTTAACCACACTTGGTTTGAAATATCCAGAGCGAGATTTCCCTTTTCCCAGTCTGGAATGCTTTGAGGCCAGTAGAGGACTCTACCTAAACTTGGCTCTTCTATGACAAGGTTTGTAGTGATAAATTGGAATAGTAAACTAATACCTGAAGTTTTCAAACATTTGCAGATTTTACTGTTATTTTATGTTAATGATTTCTGGTTTGATACCATCATAGTCAGGAAGTGTACTCAGTTGTTTTCAGTTGTTTCAAATTTGTTGAGTTTTGTTTGGTGGCCTAGAAGATGAGCTATCTTTGTGATTACTACACAAAGAAGAAAAATCAGTGTATTCAGCTGTTGGGTGCAGTATTCTATTTATGTCACTTACATAGTATTACAGCTTCTGTCTAGATGTCCCCCCAAAGGCTCATGCAGTCCTACGTGGGGGTTGTAAGAGGTGGCTGGATCTAGAGCATGTGATGCTG
This sequence comes from Chinchilla lanigera, assembly GCF_000276665.1. Lineage (NCBI taxonomy): Eukaryota > Metazoa > Chordata > Mammalia > Rodentia > Chinchillidae > Chinchilla > Chinchilla lanigera. Next base: position 7,947,921 of record NW_004955503.1, read on the forward strand.
GGATTAAGCATATATGATTACTAAATTAGTCCACTGATTGCTTAGGTATAGTTCTGTGTGGATAATGAGAAGGTCCACCCTATGTGTGAGTGCTACCTGCCCTAAGGGTATGTAGCCCGGATAGCATATAAGGGACAGAAAGAGGGCTGCTATCATCCCTTGACACTCACTGTTTCTTTACTACTTTGCTGCTTTTCTGCCTTCAGCCTCTCACGAACTGTTTCTCCATTCTGATTCCCCTCTGCCACGCCATCCTCCTTTGGAGCCAGTCAACTATAAACTGAAACCTCTACAAATTGTGAGCCAAAATAAACCTTTCTTCCTTTAACTTTAGGTGGTGAGTATTTTGTCTCAGCAACAAGAAAAGTAAATATGACAGATTGTAAATATGACATTATTGTATCGTATTGGTCAGATCTTCTACATACTGGCTGATGTTCTGCCCAGTAATTCTAGAGATTAAGGTGTTCAAGGCCTTAAATCACCCTGTGGTTTCAGCTATTTCTCCCTTTACCTCTGTCAGTATTTGCTTCATGTACTTTGAAGCTCTTACTGTTTACTGTGTGCACACTTAGGATCCTTATGTCTTCCCGGTGAATTGATCCTTTTATCATTATGTAGTGCATCTCTTTATTTCCCATTAATTTTCATTGTTTTGATATCCAGCTTACTGAATACTATAGCCTCAAGTAGGTTATAAAGGATTTTGGTTATGTCTCATTTATCTCACCCTGTATTCACTCTTAGGAATTGTTTTTGCTCAACCTACACCCTCCCCATCAACATATCTAATTCACTAGGTGACAATATTTGGAAGTGTTTTTGTGTTTTGATTTTGTGACATGTACAAAATTCTGTCTTCCATAGGAAGACTCACTAAAAGTTTTTTTAAACAATTGACTGAAGCCATGTATCAACAGAAGTTAATAATAGTATTTTAGGAGGTATGGGGGTTAAGGTAAATTAGACCATCAGAAACCTAGTTCTTGTTGGGTTGTAACATTTAAGATTCTCGATGTTTGTAAATTATTCATTTTATACATTAGTTATTCCACATTGCCTGAGGACACACTTATGAATAAAAACATTCACTCCTGATCCCTTTAGAGTGCACTCATGATCTTGATATCAGGGCAGTCCTGTTACAACTGAAGATTTTTCCTATGTGGGAGAGGGGGCTGGAAACAGAATTAAAAGTGGAGCATTTGACCCACACATTCTACTTGCTTGGTCTCGAAAACCTGGATGTGGCCTGGAGGACTGTCTTTTTCCTCACATTCTATGTTCAGTTAATCCAGAAATTCTCCTGGCTCCCTTCAAAATATATTCAGAGTAAAAAAAAAAAAAAAAAAAAAAAAAAAGCCGGGTATGGTGGCACATGAGTGTAATCCCAGCACTCAGGTGGCTGAGGCAGGAGGATTGTTGTGAGTTTAAGACCAGCCTGGGCTACAAAGTGAGCTCAAGGCCAGCCTCAACTGCATAGCAAGACCCTGTCTCAAAAAAGGCAAAAAAAAAAGTCTACTCAGAGTGCAGCCACTTCTCACCTCCTCCATGGCTACCACCCTGGTTAGGGTGCAATCATCTATCTCTTGGTTTACACTGCCCTCCAACTAATAGCTCCCGGTTCACACTTCCTTCCTTACCATCTATTTTCAACAGAAGAGGCAGAGTAATTTTTTAAAAAGCACAAGTCAAATCTGGTCACCGCTCTACTCAAAATCCTATAACATTTGTTTGAAGCTCATCTACATGTTAAAAAAAAAAGCATGAATCTATGGTGATACTCTAAAAGAACAACAGAAAAGAACCTTGGGACATTTGGAGAATGCCAGGAAGCTAACTTGTTTTCATGAAAGTTCATAAACTAAAGAAAAACATCAGTTATCATAGTGCAGGTTCATAAGACATACGGTCCATGTTTGGAGTACAGAAAGACTCAGAGTAATTAGTGAGGACCAACATTATTGGAGGAATAGAATCACTGAGTAGAAAGTGTAAAAGTGAGCTAGCTACTGTGAAAAGCTACAGATAGAGCCTCAAGCAAGACCTTGTGTTGGTAATCACACAGGAGAGAGCACATATACTAAATAGCCACAGAGGGATTCTACAAATGGAGACAACACTAAAGACAAAACACAGATAGGTGTCCATCCACTTACTGGACATCTGCATGTCACCCCAATTCCTGGTACATGGTTATGTGGTCAGAATCAAAGGCAACGGCAGGGTATTACAGAGCAGCTAGTGCCTCTCACCCAGTTGGTCTGGGCTCTCCTTCAGGCTCCACCACCTACTAGCTGATCCTCCTACATAGATATGTACTACTGCATATCCTTTATGATATCATGTGTGTTCTTATGGCACCTCCTATGTCAATTTGGAATTTTGCCTACCTCCCTCCATCTTGCTGAGTACAGGGCCACAGCACTCCTGCGAATGGGGTAAGCAGGGAACCCTCACTTGCCCCGTGGCAACCCAGTTGCTCAGTGCTGGGCTCACTCACAGTTTCCCTCGACCTGTTCACAGAAATTCCATAAGAGCTGTATCCCTAGTCCCCGCTCAGAATCTGAGTATTTGACTTATATTTCTTACGTACAATTCCCAAGATTTCTCAGCCCATCAAGCGGTAGAATTGGAACTGTGTCCTCAGCTATTATTTTGCCACACCCTGAGTGTTCTTGCAGCTATGGTGTTTTTTCTACCTTAACAGTGAACTTTCAGGACCCCTGGAAAGATTTCTGGGAGCAGGACACGGTTGGCATTTTCTGCTACTTATTTCTATTGCGCTGGGAACCATGCCTCTCAGGTTAGGTGGAAATAGCTGACTTGGACCAGAAAGGAGAAATCTAGGGTCACAGGGTTTCCAGATTAGGATTCTCAGTAGGCTGACAATGACTGGCACACAGCAGATGTCTAACTAATGTTTCTGAAATAAATGCACCTGATTTAGAGTTGGGATCACTAACAAAACCATATTTGAGAATGCATCCATCTCAGTCACTTCTACTCACATCTATTTATTTACCCCAAATGAATTCAGGCTTCAGAACTGTTTTGTACTCTGCTTGCAAAACTAGCATGAATTGAATTTTCATTTTGAAACATTAACATTTTACTTTAGTGTAGTCTTAGAAATAAAACTAGATGCTTTATTGTAGACTAATGCTAAAACTGCCCATTTGATGAATGACAAAAGGAAACTCTTGCAGACTGTAGTGACAGAGATGAGAGGCTGTCTCTAAATCCAGATACAGCTTTCCAGACATAAGGTATAGTAGGAAGACTGTTCTGGGCCTGCCAGCATGTCTATTGACACTCAGTTTCATGACAGACACACAGGACTACTCGTATCTAAAGACAGAAAGGTGTGTGTATGTGTGTACACATGGGGAAGTATTTGTGTTTTGTATTATGTGCTTTTAAAATTAGGTTACGGATATATATATTTCAAAATGTTGATAATTGCATTGCCACAAAAAAACTGGATTCCATTATGCATTTTATTTTCATGGCCAATGGTGTTCCTTCTTCTGAATGTGCTTTAATGCTTTTTCAATTTTTTTATAATCTTGTTTTTTTAATTATTTGATTGTTTCTAATAAAGAAAATAATAGAGTTCTCTGTACAAAAAATAAGTTTTCTGACCTTATACTCAGTACTTTCCTAGGTACCTAATGAGTCTAATAATATTGAGCAGGAATCAGTAAAGTGTTTCCTGTGAACAAAATTTGACCCATAGCTTCTTACTGTGTGGCTCGAAAGCTAAGAATGTTTGTTATATATTTGAATGATTGAAAAAGTGAAAAGACTTGGATTTTCTGAATGTATGAAAATTATTTGAAATTCATGTCAGTGTCCAACAACTTTCATTAGAACCCAGGCATATTTATGCTGTGCTGTGGCTCTTTTGGCTCTATAATGGCAGAGTTGAAGAACTCCAGCAGGCACTGACAGCTAGCAAAGTCACAAATGTTCATAATTTAGCCCTTCCTAGGGCAACTGAGTTGAGCTCTGGCTTAGAACAAATGTCTTTAGAGCAAGCTCAAGGTAACCATGGGAAATAACTGGAGGGAAAGGACCCAGGAATGTTTAAGAATATTCAAATAGTTGCCAAATGAGCCAATTAATCACATATTCCACAAACCATTTTAAAATCTGCTATTGTGAATGGTTTATTCTCAATGAGAATAGTATTTTGTGTTTGTTGCAGTGGTTTTGTGTACAGTAGTTTTACACTAAAATATTCTGTTAGTATCTATTTTTAATGACCTGTAGCTTCTCCTGAAATTTATATGAAGAAAATCACATGGACAGCATTGCTTATTTCCATGCTTATACATGTATTAATTTATGTCTGTATGTATACAGCCTTCTCTTATGTCTTACTGCACTGCTTGTTACACTGTGTAGTTTACTGAACTAGGTTCAGGATGGTGTTTAACAGAGATCTTCACAGGAGCCAGCTTTGGTTCTTTTCCAATTATAGAGAGAGTGCTTCTAATGGTTCACTATTTAGGGTGGTACTTGGTATAGATTACTGCTTTAATACTGATGGTCAGTTTACAGAAATACTGTTCTGTTTTTGACTTTCCAGGGGTTACTCCTGATGTGATTTAATTGCAACTAATTCACTGCCCTTTATTGAGATGATGTATTAAACTACATCATGGAAATCTTAAAATGCTAAACCAATGTAGTATAGTTAGGTTTAAGCACATCTTAATCATGCTGCAATGTATGGTTTATCCATAGTTGGATTTGTTTTGCTATTTATTTATTTATACACATTTTCCATGTTCACAATAAATTGATACTGGCTAGTAATTTTGTCATCACATGTATTCCTTATAGAGTGTTTTTAGTAATATTAAGACTTTTCTATTTCTTCAGTTTTGAAAGTTTTATTTTCTCCCAGGACTATCTATCTAATGTAAAATTATAAATTATCAGAACATCCTTTTCATCTTATTTATTCAGTCTTTCTACAATTGCAAGTATGTCACCTTCTTCAAAATCTAACAGTAGCTTTTCTATGCCTTCTCTAATTTTATCTACCTATGTTGACAAAGGTTTTACCATTATCTTGTTTCTAAGACACATGTAGCATTTTTATTGAAATGTATCTCATCTTTTATCAGTTTCACTTAATGTTTGCTCTTATTTTTGTTAATTGTCCTGGACAATGTGGTCTACATTTCCATTTTTGTGCCAGTATGATCCTGTTACTATTACTATGGCTTTGTAGTATGCTTTTTATACTGAAATATTTTTGGTTTTCATTTTTAAAATTAATTTTGTTGGTACCTTTTAGATATACATAATGATCACATTAATCATAGGAAACTTGTAGCTATACATAATGTACCTTACATCTTCTTTTTCTCCAATTCTCTCCCACACTTCAACCCCTCTTCCATTCCTTATTTACATAAGCTTTGTTTACATTTTTTCTATGCTCATTTTTTTCTTTTTCCTTGATTCTTTTCCCCCATCCCCTCCCTTCTTCCCCTTTCCATTTGAACATTGTCTTCCCATTTCCCAGTATCTAGTACATATATTTGATCCTTATTCAACATTTCAGTTTCTCACACCAGAGAAACAAAACAATGTTTGAACATGTGAGTCTGATTTATTTTACTTAAAACTATGGTCTCAAGGTGCATCTGTTTAGAGAAAAATGTCTCAGGTTTCTCCTTCTTTAAGGCAGAGTATACTCCATTACATTAAAAACCACATTGACTTTATTCACTCATCCATTGATGGGCATTTTGGCTGTTGCCAAGATTTAGCTATTATGCACTATGCTGCTATTAACACAGGTGTACATGTATCACTGTAGTACGATGCTTTTAATTTTTTATTTTTATTTATATATATATATATTTTGGCACCAGGAATCGAACTCAGGACATTGCACTTGCCAGGCAGGCTCTTATGCCGCTGAGCTATATCCTTGGCCCTGCTTTTTTCTTTTAAAGAGAAAAAAACAATAGGAAAATAACAACAGTGAAGACAAAAACAGACAATACAAAAACAATAAAAACAGTACAGGATTCCAAAACAATATGATAAGAATTAATAATGGCTGTTATATTACATATTGTTATCTACAACGAAGTTACTCAGATTACCAGATATAAGAATGCAAGATTGATCAAACAATTAAAGACAACAATTAATAAAAAATTAGAAATACTACAGAGCTTCATTAAGCAAGGTGGTAGGAATTCAGCAGTGGTTGTTATATTGCAAATTGTTGTTTTCAAATTAGTTGTTCTGATTACCAGATATAAGCATGCAAAATTGATGTTTTTAATTTTGGGGGGAAGATAGCAAGAAGGGGAATGGCTGAATCAAACTGAACCTTTAGTTGTAGTTTTCTGAGGAATCTCCACACTGATTTCCACAAACAGAGTGAAGATGCAACCCTCAGTATGGGAAAAGTTTTTTTGCCAGCTCTTCTTCAGACAAAGGAGTAATATCTAGAATATATAAGGAACTCAAAAAACTCAGATTCCCCCAAATTTAAAGACCTAATCCAAAAATATTCCTCTGAAATGAATAGACACTTCTCAGATGAAGAATTAGAAATGACAAATAAAAATATGAAAAAAATATTCAACATCACTAGTTATTCAAAAGATGCAAATTACAACAACACTGAGATTCCATCTCATGCCAGAAAACATGGCTGTCATCAAGAAGTCAACCAATAACAAATACTGGAGGGGCTATGGGGAAAACGAACCCTTTTCTACTGTTGATGGGAGTGTAGACTGTTGCAACCCCTGTGGAAATCAGTTAATATGGTGTATTACATTTTTTGACTTGTACATGTTGATGCATCCCTTGGATGAATCCTACTTAATAGCAATGTGTAATCTTCATGATATGCTTCATTTTATTTGCCTATATCCTTCTGAGGTTTTTTGTTTTTGTTTTTGTACTGGGAATAGAACTCAGGACCTTGCGTTTGTCAGGCAGGTGTTTGTGCCGCTGAGGTATATCCCCTGCCCTTTGAGAATTTTTGCATCTATGTTCATTAGGGAAATTGTTCTGTAGGATCCTTCTCTGGTTTTGGTATCAGGGCAACGATTGCTTCCAGGAATAAATTTGGGTATATTGCTTCCCTTTTAATTTCACTGAAGAGTTTGAAAAGTGGCATTAGGTCTTTTCTAATTTTCTTGTAGAATTCAGCAGTGAATTTGTCAGGACCTGGGCTTTGCTTTGTTGTTTGAATTTCTATTCCATCTTTAATTTCATTGACACATATTGGGTTATTTAGAAAATTTGTATCTTCTTGATTCATCTCTGGGTATTCATATGCATCTAGTAATCTGTCAATTTCTTCTGTTTTCCATCTTATTAGGATAGAGCTTCTCAAAGTAGGAATTGATGATCTTCTGGATTTCTGCAGGATTAGTTGTGACTACATCGTTTTTATCCCTAATGCATGGATTTGAGTCTTTTTCCCCCCTTTTTTTTATAAGGTTGGCTAAGGATTTATCAATTTTGTTGAATTTTTCAAAGAATCAACTCTTCAATGTATTGTATCTCTGTATTCATTTCTTAGTCTCAATTGCATTCATTTCTGCTGTGATCTTTAATATTTCCTCCCTTGTATGAACTTTAAGTTTGACTTGATCTTTTTTCTCTAGAAGGTTGAGGTTCAACGTTAAGTCATTAATTTGAGCCTGCCATTTTTTCCTCATACGGGAATTCATTTCTGTAAATTTCCCTTATAGGACTATCTTCATTGTATCCCATAAGTTCTGGTATGTTGTATTGGCATTATCATTTAATTGTGGAAATTGTCTGGTTTCTTCTTTAATTTCATGTGTGACCCATTTATTGTTTAAGAATGGTGTTTTTTAATTTTCCATGCATTTATGAAGTTTTTGTGGTTTCTTTTCTCATTGATTTCTGATTTCATTGCAATATGATCTGACAATATGCATGGTATAATTTCAGTTCCTTTGTATTTATTTAAGCATGTTCTATGAGCTAGTATATATATTCTTTTTTGGGAACATACTGTATGCTGCTGAGAAGAACACATATTTTGATGAAGTGAGGGGGAACACTGCAGAAATCTAAGTCCATTTGTTCAAAAATGTGGTTTCATTCTGATATTTCTTTTTTGATTATTTTGTCCAGCTGATCTAATATTGAGGTTCACCATTACAATTATATTAGTGCTTATTTGATTTTTTCTTATCTGTTAATATTTGCTTTATCTAATTGTACATGTTGGTATTTGTTGCAAATATATTTATGATTGTTACCTCTTCCTGTTGATTTATTCCGTTTACAAGGATGTAGTGACCCTCTTTGACTCTCTTAATCAGTTTGGTGTGAAACCCACTTTGTGTGCAAATAGAATAGTTATGTCTTCTTTTTTTGTGGATTTTTGTCACATTTCGTGTTTTTGTGACCCATGTTTTGTCGGTTACTGTTTCCATCCTTTGACTTTCAGCCTATGAATTTCTGTTTTAAATTTTATTTTAAAAAGGAAAAATGACAATAAAAACGATAAAGAATTTCAAAACAAGATGATAGGAACTGAACAATGGTTATTATATTGCATATTGTTATCATCAAAGTAGTTGCTCAGATTACCAGAAATAAGTATGCAAAATTGATCAAAGAATATAAGCACTAACTGTTCCTTTCAATGAACTAATATAAATTAGTGGTACAATTATCTTAGCTACTTGTGTGAGTGTGTGTGTATTTTCCCCTTCATTCTTTTCTCTTTTCCCTCATCCCAGTTGTCCTTTCCTTTTGAGCAGTTTCTTTTTTCTTAGTATCTATTGTACCTTTTGGATCTTATTTACTCTTTCAGTTTCTTACACTAGGGAGTTGTTATGATGTTTACACAAGTGAGTCTCATTTATTTCACTTATGAGTATGGCCTCTAGTTGCATCCATTTACCTATAAAATCCCCTGGTTTATCTTTCATTATAGCTGAGTAATACTCCATTGCATAAAAGACCACATCTTTTTTATCCATTCCTCAGTTCATGGGCATTTGCATTGTTTCCAAGATTTAGCTATTACAAACTGTGCTGCTGTAAACATGGGTGGACATTTATCACTGTGGTGTGATGTTTTCAGTTCTTCTGGAGAAATACCCAGAAAGGAAATAGCTAGTGAAATGGGACCTCTAATCCTAGTTTTTTGAGGAATCTCCACACTGTTTTCCACAGTGATCATACCAGTCTACACTCCCACAAACAGTGGGGAAATGTTTTTAATTATGTGTTTCTTGTATGCAGCGTATTGTTGGATCTTGCTTCTTGACACATTCTTTCAGTCTGTTTCTTTTGACTGGTGAATTGAGAGCATTTACATTGATAGTTATCACCTATATGTATTGATTTATTCTTTCCATATTATTTTCCTGTTACTGGTTCCCTTTTCTTCTCCTATGTTTATTTAGTTGCCTTGCCTGGTGCTTTCATCCTTTTGGGGTTCATGGAGTTGTACTCCTCATTATATTTTTCTAGAATGTCCTGCAGAATATTTTAGAGTGCCGGTTTGGTGTCATGAATTTCTTCATGTGTTCTTTGTCATGCAAGTATCTTACTTTTCTATCAATTTTGAAAGATATTTTTGCATGGTACATCAATCTGGGCTGGAGGTTATTTTCTTTTAGGGATTTAAATACTTCATTTGAAGCTCTCCTTGACTTTAGGTTTGTATTCAAAAGTCTGCTGTTTTTCTGTTGTGTTTTATTTTATAGGTGATGTGTTTCTTTTGTCCAACATCTTCAACATTTTCTTTTGTGTTGACTTTCTGGAATCTTGACTATTATATGCCTTGGTGTGGACTTTTTGCTGATTGTGACTCATAGGAATTCTAATGCCTCAGTTATCTGTAGTCAGTTTATTTTGTCATGCTTGGGAAGTTTTCTTCCTTTACTTCTTTTTTTTTTTTTTTTTTTTTTTGGTTTTTCTCCGGTACCAGGAACCAAACTCACAACCTTGCGCTTGCCAGGCAGGCGCTTTTTCCGCTGAGCTAAATCCCCAGCTCCTCTTCCTTTACTTCTGTGAAAAATTTTTATATCATCTGTGCTATTTCCCGCTTTTTCATTCACCATTCAATCTTATGTTGTTCATCTTTGTATCATCTAGCAGCATTTGGATTTATTTTTCATGGTCCTTTGCTATTTTTAGGTGATCACTAACTTCAATTCTGTCTTCTACATCAGATACTCTTGCCTCAGATTGGCTCATTCTGCTGTATGCACTTTAAATGGAGTTTTTAATCAATCTCATAGACATATATTCACATCTGTTTCGTGTACTCCACTTCTTTCCTATGTTAGGTGTTCATAGTTTCCATCATTTTACCGTGCTTCTCCATTTTTTGAGTCCTTATCTGCTCTTCAGTCACTAACTGTGTCCTCCATTATGGTAACCATCTCTGTAGTTGTCTGAGAATTTTTTTCTGATTTAATTTTTATGTAGAGCCTCATTCATCTGCTTTTTCTACATCTACTGTTGCCACTTTGGACAATCCAGGTGGGTAGTTTTTTAATTTCCCCACCTCATTGCCTCCTGGGTTTGCCTTTGGCAAGCTGGTAGTCTGGGGTTACATCTTGCTTCCATGTCTTCTCATTTTGTATTTATTTACTTTACTTACTGGCTTGATGCTTGTAAATTGCTTCTGCCAGGTAGCTTTATTGCTAGTACTGGGAATCCTTAGGAAATGAGTACTTCTCAGAGATCTCGTCTTGGTTTTTGAGTTTCAGACTGTTGCAAGATCTCACCTCTTTAATTTGTTGAGGATGAGAAGTTGCTGCCTATTTGGTCTAACTACAGGTTCTTTTACTCTTCCATATATTATTGTTTAGGACCCTCAGGTGGTCACAGTCTTGACATACCAGGACGAACAGCTGATTAGAACATTATGTCACCTTGGCTAAAGTAGTACAGCCAGTAACAACAATACCATCATACATGGACTAGAAAATAACAAACTGTGGTTATTATTAATTTGCACCATAAGAACTAGATTTGTGGTTACAGAACAAATTCAAAACCAACCAGAAAATTGTATGCGGTAAATACACCCTCAATATGGTGAATTTTACCCTCAAGGGAGAAAATTTGAAAAGGGGTTAGGGGGAAAATAGAAAAATACAGCAAGAAGAAGAAATTAAAAGCAATGCTAGAAGACGAAGATCACACAAACTTTGGGAAAATAGTGAAGAATACAGGAAAGAGAGATGGAAGAAATAAAAGCAAGAACAGAAGAGAACAACAACAAAACTAGAAGCAATGTTCATACTCACATAAAAAAAATCAAGAAAAAAATGAAAACAGAAAAAGGAGAAGAAAATGTCTGCTTCAAGGTGTTTCTCCGCTGTAACTGGTAGACAGAGTGGGCAAATGGAGCTCAGATCTGTGTTTATTAATCTCAGCAAGCAAACTGTAGATTTATGGTGGTGTAGTGGAAATCCCAGCAAGTCTGCTACTTTAGTTCCACTGAAATTCAGGCTGCTTTCTGGCAGTGAGCCTGGAACCTAATTAGATCATCCAACAACACTCTGTGTGCCTCCTGACAGCTTTTACTCAGCTCCTTAACCTACTCCTGACTTGGACTGGGTTTTGCCTCACTCTGACCCTGGTAGCCACCAGATAGAGTTGACCTGCTTCTGCTCTGAGTTTTGAGCTCAGTTAGCCCCTCTCCAAGATGGTGGGTGACGAGCCTATCCCTTTCTGCTGGGGGATGTCTGAATCTGAATAACTCAGCAGCCACTGTAGTCTGCTGCATCTACTGCTCCACTCCACTGGTGTGTTTCTTTGTGGAGGCCTCTGGGGTCACCAGTAGTCACCGTGCTTCTGCAGATTTGATCTCCCCACACACACATAGTGAGTCAAGGCACAGGAGGAAATAACCACTGGCCACCTCCTTTCTCTGTGCTGAGGTCTTTCTCATCACTTTCCCTGTGGGTTTCAATTCTCACTTCAGATCCTTGCTGGATCCTGGGAACCCGCTTTTCTCCTTCTCTTTATCATGTTGCTATATTCCAAGTCTGGACACCAAATCTTGGAGAGCCTATTTCTCTGTTGTTCACCACTCTACCAACTTCCCAGAAGTCTCTCTGGCATCACTTTGAATACACTTTTTACCTTTTAAGTTTTCCAAATCCCTCTTGGGTGTCAATAACTTGAATATTTGCTTTTGTAATACTGCAAAGTTCCTGTAAGCCTTCTTTACTCTTTTCTTCTTTTGGCTATGTTTTTTTGAAATAGCTTATCTTTGAGCTCATCTATTCTTTCTTCTGTTTGGTATGTCTTGCTATAGATTCCTGTCAGTTTTAATATCACTGAGTGTGCTTTTCACCTTTAGGATTTCTGTTTTGCTCATTGAGGTGCATTAAACTGCTACTTTAAATTTTCTACCTGAGATTTTGCAGTTTTTGGTGGTTTCTGTCACCTTATATTGACTTTCGTGTGAGATTGTGGTTTTCTGATATTTCTTAATGTTTGTTGGTATATGAAGATATTTGCACATAAAAGGATCAAATATTTATTTCAGTTTTTCTGACTTGACTATTTTGTGCCTGTGCTTCCAGAAACTCTCAGCAAGATATTTATTTTCTTTGAGCCTATAGTCACTTCTCCTTCCAAACTCGATGGTGTGTATGCACAGGTTTTCTAGGAATATGTTTCTGTTTTCTCACTGTTTTAGCACTAGATAGCAATCCAAGCCCATTTTGTCCTAAATATGTGGTTTGTCCTAAATATATGTTCTAAATAGTTATTGTCCAGAATGAATTGAGGTTATGGCCAAAAAGGGAATTTTATTACTACTAGCATTTTGGGGGCTAGGAGTAGGCCCAGATGGCTTGTTTACAATCACTAGCCTGTGTGCAGGCATCACAAGATTCTGCCTAGCTCCAGGGATAATCACCATTTAGGGGTCAGCTCTGTGTTTCTATGACCTGGCACCAAACTTTCTGTTTTCTTTCCAGTGGACAATTATTCTCTTCATGTTGTGCTGTCTAGGGTTATGGAAGGTAATGTGGTGGGTGGTGACATGGCTACCAATGACAAAATTCTTGGTCACACCTGGATCTTACAGTCAACTCATATCACCACGGCATGGTAATAGGATCAAGGTCCCTTTTTCTATGGATTCTCCACTGCTGAGGTGAACTGTAATCTGAGAGCACAGTGACCAACCACAGGTGATACTTGCAAGAATTTCAGTTGGATGGGACAACACTTCTCCAACTGACAACATGGCAGGTCTAGAGACTCCGTCTGGGGACACTGACCTTTGGAAGTGGATTGTTAGGATCTTCCAATTAGGTGTCACCAGGCTGCAACTGAGTTCCATAAAAACATCTTGTGCTCAATTTCCTGCCCTACCCTCCTTCCTGTGCTACCTACCCAAGGCTGGGGGAATGGTGGTAGATAAAGTTCCTTGGTTTATTAGGCTGATGATAACTTGGGTTGTACCTGAGTGTCATGTCTGCAAGGCCTTTCACTGTCTCGGGTATGTGCAGCAGACACACAATGATTGGTGACAAGAACTGGAAGTGAAATTCTGTCTAACTATGCAATCCTATCTCTTGGAAGGTGTTCAGCTTCTGATTTCCAAGGATCTCCCTAAGTCTATAGAGTAGCATGTGGTAAAGACTAGTGTCTTGTATTACAGATAAGAAAGCCCTGACACTCCTCACATCTCTGCAATATGCAAGAAGAAATCAACTAACCAAATACACCAAATACACATGAACAAAATGGTTCAGGTGTGTTTTCACCAGAAAATTTTTAAAATATAAAAGAAACATAGAAAAATAATGAATTCATGCTTACCAAAAATCATGTCTAGCATATCTATTTTTACAGTAACTGCCTTCCCAGTGACATGTGTTTAATTATGTGTATTCTGACCATACAAATGTACGAAAAATCATTTATAGCATATCCATTTTTAGAGTTATTGCTTTCCTAGTGAAATGTGTTCAATTATCAGAGTATCCTAATCATACAAAAGTAATATAATAGCTTGTTTCATAAATTGGGACTTACATAAATGGCTATAAGTTTGGTCAGGAGCTGTTTTGCTTCTGTCTCCGCTAATGTTTGTATAATACCAACGGATATTGATGAGGTTTCAACGTATTCCTCTCAATTGGAGTTTTTAATATAGGAAGATAGGAGTTACCATCAATCTCCTTAGCTGATTTCCGTTTGAGTATCAGATGAAACTCACTTACAGATAAGAAAGCCCTGACACTCCTCACATCTCTGCAATATGCAAGAAGAAATCAACTAACCAATTTTATTGGTTATCACATTTTATTTTTTAGTGGTACTTAGTTTTTGAGTGTATCTGTCCCTCTAGAAAGTTCCATTGAATCACAGTCATGTTGGATTCTCTGCTGTGTTTTCAATGCTCCTAATAGGGTCTTGCCTAATAATAATAAATACGTGTCAGTAGAATGAATGAGTGAATGAATGACTTGTATTAATGATATGAATGATAGCTGGGCCTGTTGGTGCATGCTTGTAATTGTAAAATTCTTGGTGGTTGAGCCAGAAGAATTGCAAGTTCAGGCTCAGCCTGGGGACCTGAGTGAGTTAGCAAGACCTTAGCTTAAAATAAAGTATATAATCTGGGATGGGGAAGTTCATTGCAAAGGTCTCAGATGCAGTCACCAGTCCCACAAATACATTCACACACACACACACACACACACACACACACACACACACACAGAGTTGTGATAAACCAGACAGAGACTGGGAAAGGAGAGGATTTAGGAAGATGGTAGAGCAAGCTCTATGTATGCACAAGAGTTTTATTTGAATCCATGAAAACTGTAAGTTAGAACTTGAATTAATAAGGGTAAACAGGGACTTTCTGAGCATAACTCTAATTGCACAAGAAATAACAGCAAAAATCAACAAGTTGAGGGGGAGATCTAACATGGCTGAATAGAGGGGCAGTCATATCTGAGAGACTCAGAAAAAAACAACTAAAACACAGGTAATTGGAAGAAGCAGAGGGACATACACTAATACAAAAATTATTTTGAAAGAAGAGACTGATAGATCACATGAAACAAATGCATAGCAATTTAAAATAAGGGAACTGGTCAACAGGGCTAACTTACAGGCCCTCTACCCTGATCATCATGGGAGCAACCACTTTGAGAACTTCCAAAATAATGGGAAGGCTCTGAGTAGTATGGCAGAGTCTAGCTTTACAGGATATACCTGAGTAGATGGGCCCCTATGTCTCATCATCTCTTCTCAAAGGAGGCTGCAACCTGGCAGCATTTTCATCAATACACAGCAGGGATGAGTAATCAGGGACAGAAGCAGCTCTCTTCCACCTGCCTACTACTCTCATGGTCTGAGAGCATAAACAAGCAATCACTGCTTGTGTCAGGAGTCTTCGATATTGGGCCCCAGGGTCATCCAAGTTATTGCCAGAGACTGTAGTTTATCCTATGCCAACTGGGACACTCATTTGACACACAGAGCTGACATTGGTCTAGTTTGTGCCAACGTCACAGGTACCCCAGGCTCACTTGAGCCTACACCAAGGTCTCACTGTCCAACTCCAATCCTAGACCTACCAGAGACTGTCTGACATTTAGCACCAGTCTCTGGCAGCTGAGGTTTATGCAGGAAGCTCCGAGTATGTGTAAGTCTTTGCCTGGTACACGTGAACTGTGGCAGTGTCCATTCAGCACCAAGCACACTGGCTCCGTTCTGAGTGAATTAGAATCTCCAGCCTCCATTCTGCCAGAGAACCAGGCACAGTCCCTACTTGAAAAAATAGGTCGGTCCTTTGCCAGGTTAGCAGCAAGAATTAAGGGTCTGACTCTCTCGCCTGGTACTCTGAATGCCTGTGAGACACTACCCAGGCCCCTGCACCCACATTAGGCCTGCCACTATCTTCCCATGTTATTCTTGGGCACAACTGTACTTCTTCTGGATGCCTCAAGGCAACATGAACCTCTGCTTGATGTCTGAAGCCAGTTCTACAGACACCAGACTATCAGGTAACCAGCATTGGTCCCTAGCCAACAGAAATCCACAACAGAAACCTCAGAACCCAAAGCCCCACACTATCCCCCATCCAATACCCCATCCTGAACAACTGTCACAAACAAAGGATTACAGAGAGAGGTCCTTTGGACTGAGCAACCTCCATACAAACTCATAGACTACAAAGAAGGGCAAAGAAGAATGTGTCTTATAAGAGTAAAGACTACTGGCCCTGGAAGAAAACACTTCTCTGCAAATATATAGAAACTTTTTCTCTCTCTTTTTCTTTTCCTCCACTCATTTAACCCAATGTTTTTGGTTTTTTCTCCTCCACATTATTTATTCTTTTCCTATTCCTAGTTGATCTTCTCTTTTATTGTTATATAAAAAATACTACTTTCCCTTTACTCCTTAACAGGACCTTTTACACCAATCTTAACCACACCCTTCACATCTTACATTGCTTTATTTTTCACAATCTATTACTGTTCACTTTTTTCTTCATGTGTACATACCTAATAAAATTTACCCTTATGAATTTGTATGTATTTAAATATATCTTATTATGGCTGAAAAGGGGTAAAATTGCTCTATTGAGTAGATATTTACTATATATAATTTTATGATTTGTTGTAGATTTTGCTATAAAACTATAAATATTATACCAATGGTTAAAGGTGGCAAAGTATTAGTTATTATAGTTTGTCACTATCCAGATTATGCCTAATGCTATTGCTACTGTTGATTGTACTAATTTAGCCAAGATAACATAATTGTTGTGAAAAGTCAATCTTTTTGTATGCCAATACCTAGGTTGTCTGGATGTTATAAACAGTACTGCAGTTCAGTACCGTGGAACTGGGTGGCAGGCAAAACAGGCTGCAAACTTTCATCCATAATAAGCAGAAGAGGCAGAATTGAAAATAGATTTTAAAAAGAAAAATGAAAGAAAATGAGAAAACACAAAAACAAAATGAACCCCAAACCCCAACTCCCCAAAACAAATCCAGGGGAGGCACTGAGGTGGACAAAATCAAAAGCCACCTGGTCAAATTTTCTGAAATGATAGCAGCAGAAGTTAAAAAAGCAAATTAATAAGACTCTTGTAAAATTCAAAGCAGAAATAATTACATAGATAATTAAACAGAAGATAAAGGAAGTGGTTAGTGAATGAAGAGTAGATGCAGGTTTTAAAAAAGAGGGGCTTAGGAAAGTCAAGGTAACCATGAATGTCTAACATAGAAAAGAATGAGAATTCCATAAAACAGAATCAAAGAAAAATACAGGAGATTAAAAATTCTATTAAAGTTCTATTCAACAATGTCAACCAATGTGAAGATAGACTATCAGACCTAGAAGACAGGGTTTTTGTTGATAATCATCACATGAAAGATTTCTTAAAAATAGCCAGAGACCACCAAAAAATGAATCCAACAAGGCCAACTGATGAAAGGAAGACTAATATAACATTACATAGAATCATTAAAAATTAGAAGATAGAACAAAGTGCATAAAAACACTTTTCACAGAAGGAGTAGCAGAAATATTTTGAAGCATGGAAAAATAAATTAACATAGTAAGTGAGATATATAGAACTCCAAATAGCCACAATCAGAAAAAAAACTACACCAAGGCATATAATATTCAAGATTCCAGACTTTTAACACAAGAATTGAATTTTAAACCTGTTAAAGAAAAGAAACAGGGGCTGGGGATTTAGCTCAGTGGCAAAGCGCCTGCCTGGCAAACGCAAGGTTGTGAGTTCTGTTCCTGATACCGGAGAAAAACCAAAAACCAAAAAAAGAAAAAAAAAAAAAGAAAAGAAACAAATCGCCTATTACTGAAACTCCATTGGAATCACCACAGACTTCTGAAAACAAACCCTAAAATCAAGGAGAGCTTAAAATGAAGTTTTTCAAGCTCTAAAAGAAAACAAACTTCAAACTCAGAGTGATGTAACTTGCAAAAATTTCTTTCAAAATTGAAAGAGAAATAAGATCTTTCCATGATAAAGGACACCTGAAGAAGTTCATTACCATTAGACCAACACACCAATAGTTCTGAAGGATATAGTAGAAAAAGACAACTAGGACAACAATTCCCTGAATTCCGCCCCCACCAAAAAAAAAATTTATCCACCAAGCAACATGACTTAATAGAAGGGAAGAAAAGGAAATCACCAACAGGAAAATAATGTAAGGTCAATGATAAGTAAATACATATCAGGACAACCATCAATGCAAATAGTCTCAATTCACCAATCAAAGGAAACACATTTGTAAAATGAATTAAGAAACAAGACCCAACAATATGCCGCATACAAGAATCACATTTAAGTCAAAAAGAAATTCATAGATTTAGTCTAAAGATGGAAAATAATACTCTATGCAACAGGAACCTGGAAAAACAGAGTAACTATTCTAGCTATTGTAGTTGCAAACAAAATTGATTTCAAGCCAAGACTAATAATACAGCACAAAGAAGATCACTACATACTTGTTAAGGAAACAGTCTAAGAGAAAGAGAGAAAAATTTAAAAAATGTATGAACCAAATATTGCCACACCTAACTACATAAAAATGTGAATTGATACAAAAATCATATAAAGTAAGGCAATTGTAGTGGGGAATCTCAACATCCAAATGTCGCAAATAAATCAACTGGGAAAAAAATCAAGAAAAATATACCAGAACTGAACCAAACCTTTGAACAATGCATTTAATAGACAGATTCTTCTGAGCACCGCCTAGGACTGTCTCCAAGATAAGCCACACACTAGCTCATAGAACATACCTAAGTAAATGTAAAGAAATTGAAATTCTCCCATGAGTATTATGAAATCATAATGCTATTGGGTCATTATCAGCTCATAGTGCAAGGGTCACAGATAAAATTAAAAAAGAAAGTAGATAGGTTCTGCAACTAAATAATAATGCAAATGTGACATACCAAAACTTATGGCATACTATGAAAGCAGTGCTACAAGGGAAGTATACAGTAGTGAATTCCCACTTCAGAAAAACTAAGCAAGCTCAAATAAATAATCTAACATTGAACCTCAATTTTCTATGAAGAAAATATCAAGTTAAACTCAAAGCTCACATAAGGAAGGAAAGTATAAAGATCAGAGAAGAAATTAATATAATTAATATTAAAAATACAAAGATATAATGAATTGAAGAGATTTAATGAATTGAAGAGATAATCTAGGTTCTTTGTAAGATTAAAGAAAATAGAAAAAATCCTACCTAACCTTACCAAAATATGGAAAGAACAGACCCAAATCCATGCAATTAGAACTGTAAAGGACAAAATCACAACGGACCCTGCAGAAATCCAGAAGATTATCAGTACCTACCTTGAGAAACTATACTCTAAGGGGCTGGGGATTTAGCTCAGTGGCAAAAGTTCCTGCCTGGCAAGCGCAAGGTCGTGAATTCGGTTCCCGGTACCGGAGAAAAACCAAAAAAAAAAAAAAAAAGAAAAAGAAACTATACTCTAATAAGGTGAAAAATTCAGAAAAAATGGATAGATCCCTAGATACACATGAATTATCAAAAATGAATCAAGATGTAAGTTTCTAAATAATTCAGTATCAGTCAATGAAATTGAAATTGTAAACAAAACATTACAAACAAAGGCTGAGATCCTGACTGATTGCTGAATTCTACAAAAAATTTAGAGATTTAATGCTGCTACTCTTCAAACTCTAAAGAAATTGAAAAGAAAGCAATATTCCCAAAGTCATTTCTGGATGCAAGCATTACCCTGATAGCAAAACCAGAAAAAGACCCACTCACAAAATAGAAGTATAGGCCAATCTCTTTAATGAACATACATGCAGAAATCCTCAATAAGATACTGACAAACAAAATGAAGCAAGTCATCAAGATTATACACCATAACCAAGTAGTATTCAGCCCAGGGATGCAGGATGGTTCAACATACACAAATAAAAATTATAATACTCCATATTAACAGACAAGGATAAAGTTCATATGATCATCTCAATAGATGCAGAAAAAGCATTTGACAATGTCCAAAACCGATTCATGGTAAAAACCCTGAAAAAAATTAGAATAGAAGGTCTTTAGCTGAATCTAATAAAAGCTATCTATGACAAAGCAACAGTGAACACCATACTAACTTGACAATACTTGAAAGCTTTTACTCTAAAATGAGGAACAAATAAGGATGTCCACTATCAGCACTCCTGTTCAATATAGTTCTGGAAATATTAGCCTGAGCAATTAGATGAGAGAAATATTTAAAAGAATATAGATAAGAAACAATTTAATTTGTCACTATGACGTGATAATCTATACAGAAGATCCCCAAAACTCCACGAAATAACTTCTAGAATTAATAACCTAACAGGACACACTATCAACACTCAAAAGTCAATAGTATTATGAGGGACTTCCATGAGGGTGGCAGTGCAGTATGTGGCACCAAATCAGCCTCTTCAAGATTCAGAATCCAGGCACTACAAAATAACAACCTGAGGAAGAAAGAAAGGAGGAAGTTGTATCCTGGAACCCATAAAGGAACTGAGGGAACAATTAAAACCTGTACAGAAAGTAAAGGGACAGAATACAGTGCAGAAACAAGCAGCAAACTACCTTTTCCCCTATTCCCAGCTCAAATTCTGTGAAAGAAGAGTATCAACTCTATAGAGGCACAGTGAGAACAGGTGATTCCAAACATCTCCAAGAGGAAATGTACCAGTAGAGCTCAGGAGTGGATGCTGTGTTTCAAAGCCCAGTGAATGACTCCAGTCTAGGTGACAGCTGTGTTCCCTTGAAAGGGTACTTAGTTGGATGGCTTTATACGGAGGGACCAACTGAACCTGCAACTCAGAGCAGCAGTGGCTTCCATTTCAGGGTTTCTTTTGTTGAAATCCTACAGCAACTGGGTGAGAGATCACTGCAGGAGCTGTCCAAGGTTGAGGAGCCTATGAGTGGACTAGTAAGGACACCCAGGCTGTAGTTGGCTGAACACTCAGATCCCAGGTCTACAGCTAGAGGCTAGGAACAGTCTAAGCATCCATGAAATTGAAAGGACCAGAATCAATATCCTGCCGCAACACTACTGCACGCTTGCTAGGATTATCAAGTATCTTCCCTTATCCTACTGCAGACTTACTGGTCTTAGCCAGCACATATCTGGGCTCTGACTTGGACACAATCACAAAACTGTAGACATGGGAAGATAATCACAGGTTTTAAGTCATGATAAAAATTCTTCTTTTTGTTTTTCTTTCTCTGTTTCCTTTGTTGTTGTTTTTTTTTCCTTGAGGAACTATTTTTGTGTTTTTTATGAGTGAGAAGTTTGTCCATACCTTTTTGTTTTGCTTTGTCATTGTTTTTTCTTTTTCCTTTTCTCTTTTTCAATTATCTTCTCCACCAGTTTCATGAATTTGAGTAATCTTCCTTTGCCCATCAGCCTTGCTTCTAATCTTTCTCTTCTTTTATTTCACATTTTTTTCTGTTATAGCTTTTTAATTCTCTGTGGGTACAATCACTCTATTAAGTGTATTGTATATAATTTTATGACTGGATTCTGATTTTGTTATTTAACTATATCTTTGAACCTATTGTTAAAACTGCCCAATTAGGGCCATGGATATAGCTCAGTGGTACAGCACCTGCCTGAGTTTGATTCCCAGAACCAAAAAATGAAGAGTGCCAAATTAATACTTATCACAGTTTTTCATTTTATGGGTGATGCTTGATGTTATTATTAACATAATATTTGATATAATTTGACATAAGCTGTTGTGATCTGTGGTTCTTCCTTGTATACCATAGTTGAGTATCAAGGAATTATTATGCTAGAACAAACAAACACCAAACATTCATCTTTCACAAATCGAAGAGTCAGGTTCTTGGAACAGGCTCACAAGCCGAAAGCCAGCTATATGTAGAAAATATCTTGGAAAAATAATCATATCCTAAGGAGGCCTCAGTACTAGTAACAAAGCTACTTAACACAAGCAATTTAAAAATATCAACATAGAAAAAAAAGACAAAATGAGAACACATGGAGGCAGGATGCAATCCCAGACCTCTAGTTCACCCAAGGAAATAGAGGAGACATTGAGGTGGAAGAATTCAGAAACCACCAACCTGGACTTACTGAAACGATAGCAGTAGATGTAGCAGAGAAGATGAATGAGGCTCTAGAAAAAAAATCAGAAATAATTGCACAATTTACTAAAGGAATGATGACCATAATCATGGATTCCATTTTGTTCCTATATTGGGCTTAGGAAAATGATGAAAATCATGAGTACCCAACAGAGTAAAGAAATGTAATCCATGAAACAGATTTAAACAGGTATGTAGGAGTTTAAAAATTCTATTAAAAATATATGTAGCATGATAAACCAATGCGAAGTCAAAGTATCAGATCTAGAAGAATGTTTGTAGTTAGCAGTGAACAAATAAAAGACTTCTTGCAAATAGCAATGGACTACAAAAAATCAATCCAACAGCTCCAAAATGATAGAAAGAATAACAACATAAGACTAATTGGAATAATTAAAAAGTCAGAAGAATGCACAAAGGACCCAAAAACCTGTCCACAGCGGTAATGGCAGAAAACTTCCAAAGCATTGAAAAAGAATTTGACTTACAGATAAGTGATGCACATAGAGCTCCTAATAAACATGATAAGAAAAAAGTTCATCAAGGTATATAACAGAAAAGATTCCAGAAACTCAACACAAGAAGAAAATGTTAAAAGATATTAGAGAGAAGAAACAAATCATCTATAAAGAAAAGCCCATCAGAAACCCAGCAGTGTTCTCAACACAAAGCCTTAAATCAAGGAGAGCTTGGAGCAAAGTATTTCAAGCATTAAAAGAAAATAATGTCCAACTTCCTTTCAATCTTATTGAAATCTTACACCATATTGATGTACCCTGCAAAGTCACTTTTCCGAACAGATGGAGAAATAAGATACTTCCATGATAAAGAACACCTGAATAAAATCATGTCCACTAAACCAGCACTCCAAAAAGTTCAGAAGGATGTTCTAGAAAAAGACAACCTGGTCAATAGTTCCATAAATCCCAATAGAATGAATCCATAGGGCAAGGCACACAAACAGAAGGGAAAAAAAGGGGACCCCAAAACAGGAAAATAATATGGAAGGATGTAAATGCATATCAATGATAACTATCAAAAGAAATGATCTCAATTCACCAGTTGAAAGAAACCAGTTGACAGAATGAATCAAGAAACAAGATACAACAATGCCGCATGCAAGAAACACAGTTAACTCAAAAAGCAATTCATGGACTGAAAGTTAAAGGATGGAAAATAACACTCCATGTGATAGGAACCTAGAAAAAAGCAGGGGTAGCTATTCTATTTGCTATTCTATTTGCAGAAAAGGTAGTTTTCAAGCGAGGACTGATCAGAGGAGGCAAAGATGATTACTAAATACTTACTAATTGAACAATCCGAGAGGAAGAGATAACAAATCAGAAATATATATGCACCATATACATATGAACCCAATTACATAAGACAAATCCCAATAGATATAAACAATCAGATAAGCACAGATACAATTGTCATAGGGTACCTTAGTACCTCACTATCAAAAGGAAACAGATTAAATTAAAAAATTAGCAAGGAAATATGAGTCTTGATCCAAACATTTGAACATATGTACTTAGTATATATCTATAGCGTATTTCACCTACAGCAACAGAATACACATTATTCTCTGCTACACAGTGGAGTTTCTCCAAAGTAGACTGCATACTAGCTTATAGGTCATGCTTGAGATAATTTAAAAAATTTAAATTATCCCATGCATATTATCAGATAATAGTGTAATAGAATTGCAATCAATGACAAAAGAAATCACAAAAAATCTACAAACACATGTAAATTAAATAACACCTTCTTGAACAACCAATAGATCACTTTTCCAGACTTGTGGAACTAATTAAGTTAGTGAACCGAGGTACCACTGTACTTTGTATTTCAAAGAGATTCATATTCAGTAAGATAGTGATGGTTAAACCTACTGATCCCACTTCAGTACTGGTATAACTGTCCTGGTTGTTCAATAACTAAGGATTGTATATCAATTCTAAAAAAGATAACTTAGCAAAAACAGCCAATATTTTGAACCTGGACCTCCAAGGTCAAGAAGGACCCAGGACATGAGGAAATTGCTTTAGTAAATCATATAACTCTGATGTGTCACACAATTTTCCAACCAAGGAGATTATTGGACTAGAGAGGATATGAGTTAATAAGTGTATATTGTGCTAAAAGGAGGGTCACTAAAGAGGGAAATGTTTCCATGCTTCTTAGGAAAGCCATGTGGTCAAACAAAGAGTGTCACTCATCCTGACAGGTGACATAACTTGTACAGGAAAAACTAAAAGAGCTAAGAGGCTCTGCTTGTGACCCCAAAAGTTTACACTGAGGAGTCTAAAGTGACTGTGACCATGTATACAAAAAATGAGCATGTACACAAAAAAAGTACACACACTTCAGCTGCTTGCCATACTAATATCTGAAAGCTAATGTCCACTACTTTGAGCACATTAGAGGCCAAAGATAATTTGGTATCAATTTCATGATGTCACAATAAATTTATTATTAAAATATTTATATAAGTTTTCTTTCCTGATGGATACATTTTTGGGTGTATATCAATATCATCTATATCTATATCTTTATCATCTAAGTGAGAGAGAGATTTTGATTAACACAGATCTCACAACCTTGGACTTAAACACTCAGCAGACAAGTATAACCAAAATTAGATGGACAGATAGCAATGTTAAATAAAAGTTTTGGCTAAATATAAAAAGGAGGCAAGATAGCGAACTAGCACCCTTCTGTCTGGAACAAAAAAATCATACTTAGCAGTAAATGGAGCAATGCCACCTAAAATATATTCCTATCCAAGGCTATAATCTACTATTATTTTAAGAGATATTCACTTCTTCGCTACTGACTGGAGGGTAAGAGCTGGAATAAGATGGCCAGCTCCAAAAAGTACCCAGTGGTTCTATGGCACAGACTTATGGCTTTGGTTGCCTCCAGGGTTAATTGGAAGATGTACACTAAGGTATCTGTAGATCCAAATGTGATGTGTTAAAGGCACAGATCAACCAGCTAACCTCCCAGTTTTTCAATATCAATGGATCAGAGAAAAGTTTCATTAGTATAATCATCTGGCCACTATCTTTATTCCCCAAATAGGCTTGAAGATGTCATGGGGTGTGGTAGATTAATTAATGGTTAACCTGTAGCACCCCGCTGAACTGAATCAGCAAGGTTCTGGGTGTGGAAGGTCCACCAAAGGATTGTTGCCAAAAACATAAAAGGAGAGTGGAGGGGAAGATGGTGTGCTGTTGATTCTCTTGGAAAAGTTTGTCATGCTGGTTTTCCTGATAGGAACTCAGCTGTTCTATCATTGGAGGAGCTCATGTCCTTGCTGTTACCGAGGACGGCTGCAGTTCTCCTCAGGGGAGCTCTGTTCCTTATGTTGAGCATTATTTTTTGGCTCTAGTACAGATCCCTCAGCATGCTTGCACAGACCCTTCATCCCACTGGCACAGACTTTCTAGCTTCCACCACTGACCTTTGGGCCTTCTCAATGCAGCGCTTTGATACAGATTTGCATGAGACATTGTCATGCACGCTAAGCCTGCAGTTGGACTCATGGAGGACATTGCCATAGGCTCTAGGTCTTCAGCTGGACTTGTGCAGGACATTACCATGAGATGCAGGCCTTCAGCTGGATTATTTAGGTCTCTAGTATGTGGACAGATTTCCGGCACTCTTCTGCACTTGCTTTTTTGCGTGAATATTATAAAATAATCCTACAAATTGTGTCTTGTATTAAATCTATTCCTTGTAAGCCCTGACTACAACATGGGACACATTGAATCCCTCAGTAATTATACAAAGAAGGCTCTAAATGACACAGCATATGGTATTTCATTACTAAATTCAAAAGTAAAAATGATGAGAAAAACCATTCTATAAAACCAAATGGCCGTAGATATTCTAACAACAGCACAAGGTGGAACCTGTGCCATTATCAAAACAGAATTTTGTTTGTGCATTCCTGACAACTCTGTAAATGTTTCTTCTGTATTAGCAGATCTACATTTAAAAATTGGTGCAATGTCAGATTATGCAGTAAGTTTTAATGTCTGACTAGCATGATGTTTCTCTGGAACAACCCGATAGGAGAAAGTTCCCATTTTTCTGGCCATATTATGTCCTTTCCTTCTTTTTCAAACTATCAAAAGACAATAGTTCTTCAAAAGATGGAATCTGGTATCCCTATGTCTCCTTTAGATCATGCAGGACAAGGCTTTCAGTCCCTGGCTAAGCAGAGTCTATATCCCTCCTCACACTGAAGCAGTCACATGAAGATGGATCACAAGACCTTCTCCATCCCTTTAAAAATAAAGGACTGAAGTCTTAGTTTTTGAGAGGAGGTAAAATAGAAGAAATAAAAAACTAGGTAGAAAGAGGACAAAGAAATTGAGATTTTTTTTCAAGAAATCCCAATAAATATCATTTTATTCTATTTTATAAACTTGTAAGACATTCTTTCTTATAATGTATGATTCTATATTGTTAATCATTATCCTTATTATATTTTATAACCAATAAAAATATTTTTAAAGTAAAGTGCTTTCTATTTTGATACCTTTAATGGTACTTCTTTCCTGTTTTTTGAATGATGGGTTTCACATTTTTCCACCACTGCATTGTATAAAATATCCCTGACAACAAGATTCGGCAATGAGGTTCTTCTCCAGTTATTTTCTTCTTGAATTAGCTTTTGAAGTATCTCAGAAGACTGTGGAACATGAGCCTGTTTTACCTAATGTTATTGCTTTTCTTTGTGGAATGCTGTTGACACCATGTCTTGTACCAACTAAACCTCATCAGCGACTTGCTTAGTGCCAAAGGTGTTTGAAGAGGGTCCATGAGTCATAGGCTCACACCGAGTGAGTGCTCTTTATGGGCTACTTTTGTTCCCCAGCTCCCTTGAGGACTTCCTTGTTCTCTTCTTGTACCCTCACCCCCCCACACACACACTCAGGCTTTTATCTGTAGGAAGATTCAAATTATTTGTATTTTTAATGCTGAGCAAAGCAAGGAGAAAATGAGTTGAAAACTACAGTGTTTTCAAATATGGGAAAGGGAGAAAAAAAAACATGTGTTTTAAAAATTCCTGCTCTGGAGTTATTTCTCTAATGATATTTCTTTTTCCCCATTCTATTCAGTTTTGCTACTGTTAGCATAGCAGTAGTTTCAAGTTTATGTCTTTGTGTAAAAAATGTGTGATCTGTGCTTTCTGACTGAATTTTCATGGCTCCCAACTTTTATTTTGAGGTTTTACCACTAGATACATATGCTGTTCTGGTTTGATCTAGTAAGATGAGTATTTTTCTGAAAAAATGTTTTATTTCTTATTTTTAGACTGTCAGATAGTGGGATATCGTCTGTGGAAGTGCCTGTCTACCAGTCAAAGGCCAATAATTACATCTACAATAAACTGTCAGGTTTTGGAGGTTCTATTTAGTAAATTATTTGTTTCCTCTTTCTAGACAGGATGTTAGGTGGTTTTATAACTGGTTAAGGGCCATCCATCCCATAAGGTATCCCAGCTCTGGGATCTTTGACTAGAAGATGAGTTGTGTTTGTAGGGGAAATCCAATAGGTTCACAGGAAGTAGCACCAGTGCTCACTTAAGGCTAGAGATGTCCAGCCCCAAGGAGTTCAGCTCTACTGAGGGATCCCCAATGTAAGAGCTGGACAGAATCACACAGGGTTAACTCTGCAACATCTACTGTATTGGGGATTAACCAAGAGACAGGCCTGGAGGATTAGGTCATCCCAGAGGTGGCCCTGAAATATCCCCACAATAAGTCATGGATTAACACATGGATAGGCCTAAGAGGATTATGAAGCCTAATTTCTACCCCTCCTATCTAGAGATCCATCATGGGAAATGTCTCATCTATTCCTTCTGATTCCCCACTGAGATATAGATCCTCACACCCTAGGAACAATTCTCACCTAAAATCCTCTCTTGGCAGCCTGAAATATAATGTTGTATTTCAATTATTTATTTATTGTCAGAAACAGGAAAAGTGGTCAGAGGTGCCCTATGTTCAAACCTTTATGGTACTCTACCAGAGGCCTGATGTTTACCCTAAAACTAATCTTCCTTCAGGGGTTGATACCAATGAGGCCTTCATTTTGGCAGCTCCTCCTTTCCAGAAGTTAGCTCCTCACCAGCCTACACAATTTATATCTTGAGGAGACAAAATTCATCTCCTGAGCCTGCCCCACATCAGGTCTGGGTCTACTTACCATAAGGCCCTGGAATCAAGGAACACAACCTCTAAGCCAGCCACTGATCTAGCCCTTTGAGAAGTGTCAGGTGCCAGTGGTCCTGTTTAGGTACAGGTCCCTTCTTTTCAGTTGTGGATATCCAGTTATTCAATAAAAAATCTGGGTAGATTCCCTGAGATAACCAAAAGGTTTACTAATAGTTACTATACACTAACAATGGCTATTGATCTCACCTGGAGAGATATGCAGTTCATCCTGGATTCTTGGTCCATAACTGTAAAAGGCAAAGGATTATAGGAGCTGCTAAGTAAGTCAATGATGAAGCCTTTGCAGTATCACCCTCTGGTTCCCAGGCAACTGCTCTGTTATTGGGTCCCAAGAGAGGCCCAAGTGGGATTATAACACAGTGGTTGGAGAAGCCGAAAGAAAGTTATATATCAAGGCTATTTTAGTGGGTGTGCAACAAGGGATGCCCAAAAGTATCAACTACACTAAGCTTAGGTCTATCATTCAAGGCTCTTGTAAAAGTTTTGTTGCTTTTCAACTCCAACTTAAAGAAGCACTCTGTAAATACACTAATTTAGACTTGGAGTCTAGGGAAAGTCAAATTTTCCTTGGACAGTTATTAGTCAGTCAGCTACGAATAGTAGGAGAAAGCTCCAGAAATTCTAACAGGGTCCACAAACAGAGATAAGTCACCTGGTCTATGTAGCTTATTCAGGTTCTAAAAACCATGACGAATGAGAGTTGAATAAAGAAAATCCATGATCTCTTTACACTTGTGACACTTTATACTCAGCCACCCTCCTCCCCACAGCAACCCAACAGATAGATCATGAGTGTGACAGATCATCACCCATAATTATGCCAGCAGTGCTGTCTGAGAGAACAACCATTAACAAGGCTCCTTTTTTTCCTATCTCTTCCTGGATCCCCATGGATGATTCAAACAGTGCCTCTAATACAGATAATAAGCAGTGACTACTTATACAAAACCTTAAAACTAATCTCATCTTTTTCCTATCATCAATAGTTATCTAAGAACTTCACAGCATAGCCAAACTTGCCCAGGGTATTCATCCTTTAAGACCAAATAGAGGGCCAGGGATGTAGCTCAGCAGCACAAGTGCCTGCCTGGCAAGTGCAAGGTCCTGGCAAGTGGAAGGTACCGGGAGTTCAATTCCCAGTACAAAAAAAAAAGGACCAAATAGATTTGCTAACTGTGGTTGTCATACAACATTGTAGGGGATTAGATCTCCTATCTGCCAAAACAAAGGGGTTGTGTTGATCTCTAAGAGAGGACTGTAGTTCTTACATCAACCAGTCTAAAATAGTAAGATAAGCAGCACAGAAGCTGGTTGACTTATGCTTCTAAGATCCCTAGAGAACTATTTGAGTCATGGATGTCCTGGACACATGTCTGGAATTGAGGAAACCCAGCTACTGTCATGTACATGGGCTTTCTTAATGCTTCCTGTAATCTTATTATTCCAATCTTACTTAGTTGGTCTCTTGGTTAAATTTGCCTACTTGTGGTGGCCCAAGTCCAAGATCAAAGCCTGCCTCCAAATTCATGGCCCATCAGGAAACCCTGAGAGGAAGAACACACCTCCCCGAACTCACAGATCAGAGAAGATGAGAGTTCCTTGGTCCCCACTTAGATAGGACCAGCAGCACTGCTCAGCAGGGAGTAGCCATGTAACCTTTCCCCTTCAGCACCCCTCAAAAATTTTTGGGACCATGTCTCTTGGGGAAAAATAGTACAGATAGGATATTGGGGGCTGAGAAATTTCACTCCCTCCATCCACTTGAGCTTGATAACCAAGGTCATCCTTCCCTAATTACTACCCTCCACTCACCCGAGTTCAGATACCACCTCAGGAGCATTCCATATAACCCCAGACCAAATCACATGTTCTCTCTCTCCCTCCCTCTCTCCCTCTCTTCTCCCTTTTTCCCTCTCCCTCTCTCCCTCTCTCTCTTTCTCTTTCTCTCTCTCTCTCTCTCTTGCCCCCCCCAAGAGCTTCATTTATCTGCATGGTGTTTAGTGTACCTTTTTGCATCCTGGCACCACTTTTATGTTTGTGAGCTTCAATAAACATAGCTGCTTTTCCCTCACCATCCAGTGTACATTTTGCAGTTCTTTGCTTACTGTGCATAAGCACATGGATTCTATTTGTTGAATCAATCACACAGAAACAAAAGTGGTTTATAAGTTAAACTTAAGTGATTTGAGGTGGTGTAATTCTTAATTTACATTTTCACTGTTGAACAAATTGAGTTGTTATTAAAATAAATGCCTCCTACAAAAAATAGCCTGAAATCTGCATCAGCACAAGAAATTTATCTTATATTTTTCCCTCAACTGCCTTCAGGGCAAATTTAACCTACCAAATCTCTCCTAGTAATATAGAATTAAGACACAAAATTACACAACAAAGACATAAAGGTACACAGTGAAAACACAAAATGAAGACACACAATTCAAAGGTCCAGCGCCACATATCATTTTTGTGAAATTAATTTGTATACTTGCTTACACTAAGCTTCATTAAAAGAAATCCTCCAAGACAGCTTACAAAAGATAAGGGCTTGATGAACAAATGGTGTTATATTTATATAACATGTGTGACTGAATATGGTGTTTACATTTAAAATGATTTATTAAAGTATTTCCTTTAGTCACCATCAAAACACTTCCTCTAGCTTTGGACTTACTTATCCTGTCATTCTTGACATTTCCTGAAGCAGTTCTGGAAGTCCTTTTTCCTGAGTGTCTTTAATTCCTCTATCATGGCTGCCTCAATGCGCTGAACTCATTCAAAACCTTTACCTTTCATGGTCATTTTGACTTTGGAGAAGAGCTAGAAGTCACAGTGTCAGATCCAGGGAATACAGTGGATGATTACACACTGTAATAAGGAGGTTGGATTTCCATTGGATTTCACTCAGCTGCAGCATTCACCACATTACTGACCATGCCTCATATAGACATGAAACAGGACATCCACAACTGCTTGAGAAAGTGGAAATAATGATGGGATAAGTGTGTTTGGAGCAAAGGGGAATAGTTTGAGGATGATTATAGGCAATGTGTCCTACAGTAATATTTCTTTTTAAAAAATTTAGTCACCAAATTTTTCAATTACCTTTTATATATATACACATTCAAAGTGATGAAATTATATATAAAGGAAACTAGTTCAGAGAGAAATATAAGTGAAGCTTTGAGATATGAGGGTAAGTTTGGTATTAAATCTCACAATGTTTTAGACACCCTCCCATACAATTTAGCTGAATAACCAACCTTTATCCATTTCAGAAGTAAGTACCTCTTGAAATACAAATCATGTATTTTAGCTCTGGACCACTATAACCACTAGAAAAGGATTTTTCTCAAGGTTGCTATCATGTAATTTAATACCAAGTCATGGCCTCTCTACTTGGTATTTGAATTTAATTAACATTTATTGAGAGTTCAATATATATATTAAAAACCCTCTGTTGACACACTATTTTATTTAATCTTGAAATGTTTCTGTGAATTGAGATTTTTAAAAAATAGTCTTCATGTTATAAGCAAGGAAAAGACAGTTGAAAGAGATTTAACATAACCTGGCCTCAGCATTTCTAAAATAAGTGACTGTGAGGGTGGCCATTTAAATTCAGCATTTTTGAATTAGTGTCCAATGTCAGTACCACTTCATGTTATCGTTGCATAATGTATACAGTTTTTCTCCCCCTCTTGCACCATTACTTTGTTACTGGGTTGTCTGGTCTTCGTTATTGAGTAAGAGATAATACAGTGAAGTGAATTCAGGAGTTACTTCCTGACTTCACGGGATATGAGATACATACACATATAAGGGAAGGATTTCGCCTTCTCTGGGATGAAAATAAACCCTGCTCCATCAAATTTTAAGTTTTCATCAACTCTAGAGACGAAAAATATTATGTGAACTATAGGCAAGCCAAACAAATTATTACTTTCCGAGTCACTTTATATAATGATTCAATATACGAGAACTTCATAAGTTATAAATCTCACTTCTGCATATAACTCTTTTTGTATTTATGGATTCATTTATTTCATGGTGGTTGAGAATTGAAGGAACTAATAATGTTCCTTGTTACAAAGGCCATTCCAAAAATGAAGGAGAAATGTTACCTCAAACTTCTTGTCTCTCCATTTCTTTACAGAGGTACATTCCAGGTACACTTCATTTTCTCTAACAAATATCTTTTAGCTATATATCAAGTAGTCAAGGTAAAATTGGTACACAAATAATGTTTGGGAAAATAGGTATATATCCCAGACAAACTTAGTAATAGCACAAAAGTAATCACCTGGAGGCAGACCTATGTGAGTAAAACGCTGAATTTCATTGCCTCAGTCCAGAGAGGTTGAGATTGTGAATGACATCAGTGATTGGCCAGAGAAGTTGAGTTTATATAGGGTTTGAGGATAGAGTCATAATCCCAAGGAACCCGGATAGAATTTTTGAGGTCAAAGTTCCAAGGATGGTCAGTGCAGGTGTGCAGATAATGCTGGACCTCCCAGCACCAGGGAGATAATATGTCCAATGGCTATCTGTTCTGCTTGCTGAGGGCAGCCTGGCTCTTTTAGTGGATTCCTATTGTTTGCTGAAAATGACCTGTTTTGTGAGAAGGTCCTGTCCAGATCAGGCAGGGAATTCCCATCTTTTTTGTTGTCATATATAGAGAGGGACAGGAAAATGGTTGATATTTCTCATGGCTACTTAGTGTGTGACAAATGAGTGGCATGGGCAACTTAATTGGGAGAAAAATTTGGGGGAACAGGACTCTATCGAGGACTGGTTGGAGCCAGCACCTGTCTGTTGGTAATCACCTGCACATGGACCTATAAGAACTGTGAGAAAAGTCTTAGGAGGTATGGCCCAAAGAGAAAGAGGAGGATAATAGAGACAAGATGTACGTTTAGTGGAAGAAGCCACAAGGCCCAGCCCCAAACGTTAGTCCAAGAGTTGGACAAGCACTGTCTAATTTTTGAAGATTTTTCTGTTAGTCTTTGGCTGCATCATGTAAGATGACTGATTGGCATAAGAGCAACACAGATGCATAACCCACCTTTCTTGGCAGTGAGAAGATCAACTTTTTGGAAGGTCATTGCTGCCAAGGAGTCTGGTTCTGCAAGGTGCACATGGAGTCAGTTATTTCCCTGAGGCTGTCAGAAAGATCTTGGGAGAGGGAACAATAGTAGATCAGCGAGGTAGATAAACCTGCTATGCCTGTCACTGTAGTAGCAGTGATGCTCAGACCAATATGAAGGGGTATTAGTTGCATGGCTCTGTGTTGTCAGACCTGGGCTTTAATGGTGACTGGCAGGTTCTGGTTTCCCAGGGCAATGTCTACTTTTGGGTGGAGGTGTGTCAGTGTGCAAGTCTGGCCCAGTTAGTGGGAAGGCACAACTAAGTGGAGGTTCCACAGAGGAAGGAGACACTTTGGCTGGGTAAACAGAATTGGTGGCGAATATTGAAGAGGTGTATGATGCTTATTTTCTCTTTTCCAGACACTCAGGGTGACTGCTATGGCAACACCTATCAGGGTCCTGAAGGGTCCTTGGTGGGGGATTTGACCAGCACCTATTTTTCTATTATCCCATTGTAGGAAGAATCTTTCGGTGTCTGTTAGGACCCATTGTAAGGAATGGCCAAAGTTAAGCAAGAAGAGGTAATCTGAGCAAGTGGGACTGATGACAAGGAGTCCATGGACACACATGAGGTATGATGTCTGATGCAGAACTCTGAATGTCTACTGACCAGTGACATCATCACAACCTTTCAAGGACTGGAAAAGTGGACAAGCTGAGTAAATTGGGCCTCCTGATGGATCTGGTAGCTAGTGTGATTTCTTGCAGCCACTAACAGAAGTGTGTAGTTACATTGATGAGATAGTAGATGTCTGACCAGTATACCAGAGGACAGGTTAACGTGAATGCAAACAGGGGCTTGGAAGATCAGAGTAGTATCAGTGGTTATGGGGCCAAGTATTGGCTTATTTGAGCTCTCGTATTTAGAAGCATTGGTGAAATACGACTGGAGATGTTGGACTGTGTATCCTGCCAGGAAGTTTTCTGTCCTGCCAGTGACAGGGAAAGTGGCTATGGATGTTTTTTTAAGGAAGCAGAGTGGGCCCTTCATTTATCAGGGTGGTGTGTGAGATTGCAAGAGCAACAAGAACAAAAAGAGGGAAATACTCCTCTTTGTGTCCTTTTCATTTTATACAAACTGCTGGGATGTGGGTGGAGCTATTCCAATCAGTGCACTGCTGCAGCAATCACTCACTCTTAATCCCAGCATCCTTAATCCCAGCACTGTACTATAAATCAATTACAAAGTCTAGATTCAGTTGCCTCAAAAAACACCACCTAAAAGTGCATGTGGCTGGGAGTGGTGGCCTCATGCCTGTAATCTGAGCATTTAGGAAGACAAGGTAGGAGGGTCACTCCGAGTTTGAGGCCAGCCTGAACTGCACAGTGAGACCGTGTCTCAAAAAACAGACAATAAATGAATAAATATATGTGCATGAGGGTTTGGGGGACATCCACACTCAAACCATAACAGTGTTTTTACAGGGTGACTCATAGGAGGTGCTGCAGAGAAGGAGATCATCTACATACAGTATGAGGTGAGAGGAGAAGGGTAAAAGCAAAGTAAATTATATGAAAGTGCCTGACTGAAGTAGTGGGGGATGTTCCAAAAGCCCTGAATTAAGACAGTTCAGGGTTAACTGCTGGGACTAACAAGTGGCAGGGTCTGTCCAGGTGAAGGTGAAGAGAGGCTGCAAGGATGGGTGCAAGAGAATAGTGAAAAAGGTATATTTTAAATCTAGGACAGGGCTGGGCATAGTGGTGCATGCCTGTAATCCCAGCACTAGGGAGGCTGAGGCAGGGGGATCGTTGTGAGTTTGAGGCCAGTCTGGGCTACAAAGTGAGCTCAAGGCCAGCCTGAACTGCATAGCTAGAACTTGTCTCAAAAAGACCAAAAAAGAAAAAAAAAGACAGAGTAATGAATGGTAGATGGAGGGACAGGGGACAAAAGTGTGTAGGGATTGCACCATGGAGTGTATGGGAAGGACAATCTGATTGATAGTGCAGAGATCTTGTACCAACCTGCAAGAGCCACCTGTTTTTCATACCAGAAGAATGGGGATGTCGCAAGAGGAGTTGACAGAAATAAAGAGACTATGTCACAGTAGGTGAGAAACAATAGACTGTAGTCCTCAAAAAGCTGGATCAGGAATAGGGTATTGCTTTTGGGAAGGGTAGGGGTGGTTAGGCTTGAGACAGGTCTTAAGCAGTTGCTGGAATGAAGCTAGGAATGGAGTGGAAATGTCCTAGACTTTGGGTTTGAGATAAGGGAAAATGGTGGGAGCTTCAAGGTGGAGATAGGGAAGGAGTAATTAGGGTGGCTGTAAGCACTGGCTCTGTCCTGGGGATGGAAAGAGTAGCTGACAACTTGGCTGAGAGATATTGCCTTAAAGGGGGAACAGAACAGGTAGGGATGAATAAAAATGAGTGTGGGAAAATATGTTGACCCAATTGGCAACATGTTGGGGGATTTTATAAAAGTCTAGAGACTTTCCTGTCAGTACCCACAACAGTAATTGAGGCCAAGGAAGTTGATCCTTGGCAGGAAGGTAAAGTGGAGTATGTGCCCTGAGTGTCAATCAGGAATGGGATAACTCTTACCCTCCCCTGTAACAGTTACCCAGAGTTTGATGTCTGAGATGTTCTGAGGGGCCTCTATAGCTTCTGGGAAGAGTCAGTCCTTAGTGTCCAAGCCAAGAAGGTCTTTGAAGGAACCAGTCAGGTGTCCCTGGGGCTGTGGCCTATGGGTAGCAGGGCAAGCTGCCAGTGCTGGGCAATCAGATTTCCAGTGGGGACTCCCACAGGAAGGACATGCTTATGGAGAATCACTAACTCTGGGCATTCCCCAGCCCAGTGACCATTCTGGCGGCATTTGAAGCACAGCCCTGGAGGCATACTCTTGAGCAAGGAGGCTTTAGAGGAGCTTTTAGCCATCACCTGGGAGTTTGGTCCATCCTGAAGGTTTCTTATATTGGAGGCTAACATCTGCAGCTGACAAATGCACTGTTTTCGGGCACTTTCATCTCTGTTATTAAAGACTTTGAAAGCTAAATTGCTAAGTTCTTGTTGTGAGGTCTGAGGACCAGTCTCTAATTTCTGTATTATTTTTTTTCAAGAGTCTAGTGCTGATTAGGTAATAAAATACATCTTTAGGATAAGTTGTCCCTTGGGCCTTTCTGACTCTAATGCTGTGAATTGCCTGAGGGCAGTGGCCAGGTAAGCCATCAACTAAGCCAGATTTTCATCCCTGTTCTGAGCAGTTTCTTTGAGTGTATCAAAATTAACTGCCTTATGGACCACCCTTTGAAATCAGTCTAATAAGTAAGAAGCCATTCAATCAATCTTGATTTGCTATGTCTCCAGATTCTGCCTGATAGTTCCAATTAGCATTCTCCCAGGGGACAACCACGTTACCTGCCAGAGGATTGGCCTGGAGGAGCCTACATTCATCAGCGTAGGACTAGGTCATGGAGATCACTCATTCCCACTCATTTGAAGAAAGAGTGGAACCAAGGATCACATTTTAATCAGCCCAGGTTAGGTTATATGACTGCATTAAGTACTGGAACTTTTGGATATATACTGTGAGATCTGAAGAGAAGCAGCCCACTTGCTGATTAATTTGGGAGAGGTAGTTCTGTCAAAGAGAAAGGAACATGAACCCTAACTATTCCCTCTGTTCTTTGCCACTTCATGGAGTGGGAGTTGGGGAGTGGAAGGCAAGGTTTTCGTGCCAAAGTGCAGACCAGATGAGGTATAAAGTAGAATGGCGTTGAGTATAGTGTATGGAAGAGGATTAGAGTCAAGGGAAAGAGCAGGATAGACAGAAGGGACAGGTAACAAATCAGCAGGAGGTCCTGTGGGAGGGGTAGGGACTAATGCAGCAGCAGGAGGCTCCTGGGCAGGGGGAGGAGTGGTAACAGTGTTAGGAGGTTTTGGGAGAGGAAAGGGAGAGCAATATCAGTTGGATCTGTTGTCAGACAGGAGTCTTCATCTGGAGAAGATGTAGATGGAAAGGAAAGAAGGACTTGAGAGAAATCACATGAAGTGCACAAAGTGGGAATATTACTGAGTGTAAAGAAGCCAAATCTGACCATTTTCTCCACCTCCAGCATTAAGTGTCTAAGTTACACAGAATACAGAGAACAAAAGTGCTATTTTCTGGCCAGCATGAACCTTTGTCCAATTTGTACTGTGGCCATAGGGGGCTGCAGAATATTAGATGCTTGGGCTTCAGATCATGGTAGAGGTAAAGCGGTTTCAGAATTTTTTGAAGAGACAGGCTAGGGGAGAAGAAGGGGGAATAGAAAGAGGAAGGTTCCCCATGGAGAGCAGAGAGGGGTAATTGTCATGCTTTGCAAGGCAAAATGAGAGTGGTGACAGGATCCCCAATGCATGTCTCCAGTTGAGACTCAAGGCCATAACAGAGCGTGCTAAGTGATCAAGGTAGTCATCACTGCAGTTGATCAATTACCAAGGTGAGCCTATCTCCCCGGGAACTGTCCATGACCAGAACTGGACTTAAAATTCATGGAAAGTAGGGCAAGCCTTTCCCTGTGCTAGGGTTGATGGGTGAGGGGTTGTAGGAGAGGGTGGAACTTGTGAGCAGGCAAGGCAGCAGAGAAGGTGAAGGTCTTAAAGGTGCAGAGAGAGAGTTTAAGACACAGAACTAAGGAGCATCCATGTGAGCAATGGTGGTGCGGAGTCTTAAAGGGGTAGAGAGTATTAAAAACACAGAGAGAGGAGAGAGACCTTACCAAATCTAAAGTGACTTGGAGTGCAGGGAGTTGTGGAGCTGCTTGGAGCTCTGAAGCAAAGTTAGAGGGTCAGTGTCAACAGGGTGACCTCAAAGGTCTGAGATACAGTGTAAGACCCTCTGTAAAGAGGGACTACACTATCTCAAATTTCAACCATCAATATGTTAGTAACAGCACATGAGTAACCACCCAGAGACAGTCTGTGTGTGCAAAAGGCTGATTTAATTGTCTGGATCCAGGAAAAAAAATATAAATAGACTTAAACCTATGATGAAGTTATGCCAATAATTTTGTTTTTGAATAAAAAATAGTCCCAGAATTCTTTTTGACTTTTGTATAATATGTTTTGTCAATGCTATTCCCAACCTCTTTTCCCCAAGTGTCTATCTTAAATTGAGGCACAGAGTGTAGCTTTTCCTGCCGCAAGTAGTTTGGGTCAAGCATTGTATGCTTAAGCATTTTAATTTATCTCAGTTTCAATTCAAAGGTATCAAGAAACTTAGATTTGTAATGAGACTACTTGATTTCTTTTAATCTAAAGCTAATCTATTTTCTTTAATCACAGTATAATTTCAGTTTGACTTTCTTGGTATCTATCATTGTGAAATTAGCCCATCTAAATGGGGTTTTGCTTTTTCATTTTGATATTTTTTGGGTCAAAATGTCTTAGCAACATATGACTCAGCCTAGCATTTCAGAGTCTTGTCAAAAGAACTTCACAGTCTCTTTCCATCTGTCTCTCTCTCTCAGTCCTTCACCACCATAGATTCTAATATCACATTTGTATTACTGTACAGATTCTGTGTCTGAACTCTTTCCTTTGTATCCTTCCAGTTCCACGTTAACATTGTTTATTATAAGCACATTAGACCAATTTAACACTATCAGAGAGCACCAAGTTCAACTTGACCTCATTTTATTTTTCTCCTGAGAAATACTCCATGTGCCCTGTCATAGTTCATTTTGTGCATTTACAAAAGAATATCTAAGCCTGTGTAATTTATAAAGAGCACAGGTTTGTTTATCACATTTCTGGAGACTGGGAAGTCCAGGATTAAGCTGTTGACAGATTTGTGTCTGATAAGGGCCTGGTCTCCATTTCCAGGATGGCACCTTGGATACTGCATCCTCTGAGGGATAAACATTGTTACTCACAGGGCAGAAGTAAAGAAGAGGGTGAGCACACTCCTACAAGCCTTTTTAAATAGCCTATATACTCTTAGAGTCTATGTACTGTTAAGGCCTATGTACTGTTAAAGACCTATATACTGTTAGAGTCCATTCCAGTCCCAACCACCATGGGGAAACTACAAAAACCAACCCCGCCCCCCCCATAGGCATCCATCCTGCTCTAACCTAATCCATAAATGTCAACCCCTCCCAAAAATGTCCTCCCTGCTCAAACAAAGCCAAAGTCAAGTCCACTCGCCAAAATTCCTCTACCTCTATATAAACCCAGACTCCTTATCCCTTGGCGTGGTCTCTATCCTTAGAGACTTACCAGTCACCTCCTCTCCAATAAAACTTCCTTCTCTGTTGCTGGGTCTGGCCACCAGTTTCCTCCACCAACCTTACCTATACACAGTGTTAGGCTCTACCTCCTAACACTGGTGCACTGAGGATTAAGTTTCCAGCACATGAATTTTAGAGAGGCAGAACCAGCCAAATCATAGCAATTACTGTTTTCTAGCAGGCCAAGACTAGTGCGTATAATATAGTCCTTTGTCTCTCAAAGTTTTCAAGGCCAGACTTTGACCCCTGTTTGCATATTCTTTATTCCACACCCTCAGGTGAGGTGCTGCCTCTCTGTAAAGCCCATCCTTACTTTCTGTCCAGCAAGTGTCTTTCTCAGTTAAGTTCCTTCTGGAAAACTTTAGCCCTCTCACTATCTGGTCACATATTGTTTGACCTTTGAGCCCAAACCCACCAAGCTTCTTCCTGGCTCTTTTCTTTTATGAGAGTGCACATAGTCCCTCTTTTTCCAGTTATCATACCAACACTTCTCAGGTCAGCTTGTTATTTGATCTCAATTGTTGGTCTAGTGGCCAGGAGGAATGATGGGGATAAATGTTTGGGGCAGTGGCTTGCTATCTGGAAGGCAAAGGACTAAATATTATCTTCAAGAAAGAGAGGAATGCTAGGTATTAACTGGGATAAACGGGTTAGATTGCTAAATTTATCATTCTCATCTCCGCTGCCCATTTTTGGATTGGGTATTTGAATTTGGGGGGGGGGGCTGAAATGAAATACAAATGGCAAGTAAATACATGAGAAAATGTTCAACATCATTAGTCATTCAAGAAATGCAAATTAAAACAACACTGAGATTCCTCCTTACCCCAATAAGAATGGCTAGCATTAAGAAATCAACCAATAACAAATGCTGGCGAGGCTGTGGAGAAATAGGAACCCTTCTCCACTGCTGGTGGGAATGCAGACTGGTGAAACCACTGTGGAAATCAGTTTGGACATTCCTCCGAAAACTAGGACTAGATGTCCTATTCAACCCAGCAATTCTCCTTCTGGGTATTGTCCCAGAAAATCTAAAAACATCATATCACAGCAATATATGTGCACCTATGTTCATAGCACCACAATTTGTAATTGTTAATTTGTGGAAGCAACCCAAAAGTCCATCCACCGAGGATTGGATAAGAAAATTGTGGTATTTTTATATAATGGAATATTACTCAGCTATAAAGAAAGATAAACTCGAGGTTTTTATAGGTGAATGGTCACAACTAGAGACCATACTCATAAGTGAAATAAATCAGACCTGCATGTGCAAGCACCACATTGTCTCACTAGTGCACAACCTGAAAGAGTTAATATAAACTCAGAGCTATGATAGACATTGTGAAATGATAGAAAAATGCTCAAGGGTAAAGGGCAACTGGGATGTGGGAAAAGAAAAGGGAAAGAAGGAAAAATTTTGTATATATGTATATACAGGATAGCTAACATAGTTGATCTACTGTCTTCTATTTCTTTGTTGAGAGAAACAGTTAATGAGTCCTTGATTGATCAATATTGTATGTCTCTATTTGTTTACATGAGAAACCACTTTGAAGATATCAATATGTAACACAATAAGCATTGTTAATTTCCTACCACTTTGTTTGTAACTTTGTATTGTCTGTACTGTTCTTTTGCTATTTTATAAAAGGTTGTCTGTCTGTTGATGTTTTCCTCCTTTTATTTTTAAAATAAAAAAATAAATTTTTCACTTTCTGAAGGAGTCTTCTTCTATCATTGTGTTTCGTTGTGCTGCTGTAGCTGCCTTGATGTCCAGAATTGATGCAAAAATATTTAACTTTCATGATTAGTTTGACTAGGGGAAGAACAAGAAGTTACACAGAGTCAAATCTTGTAAATAAGGAGGCAGAGTGTAGTGTCTGGGGAGGGTGGTACACCATGCCACACTATTCCACACTGTAATATCCAGGGGTGGACAGCAAGCCACTGCTCTGACACATCATGCCACTGCTCTGCTGGAACATTCAGCTCCTGGTGATCCTAAACCCAGTTTCAGTAAAGAACTAAAGATGCAATTTAAAATTAAAAGAAGAAAGTTTATTTGAAGATGGGGAAGGAGGAAAACAGAGATGAAAGACAGCTACATTGAACTAGTAGGGAGAATTTGAAAATGAATTGCTTGTGGATTTGTCTGCATTTCCTTTTAGTGAAGCCCTTGTCTTGCATAGACACTCTTGGATCTGATTGGCTCCCTGGCTAGTCTATTATGCTAGCCTTGGATTTCTTCTGGCCATGGGACATTTTCCATCCTTGGGAGAGGGTGAGACTATGGGCAGTGGCATGAAGGACAGGTAATATAGGTTTAAGGATTAAGTAAAGGGAAAGTTTGTGAGTCTTAATTTAATCATACTACCTGGGCACTTTCAGGTCCTGAGTTCTTTGTCTTTGTCTTCTTAATTGCTTGAGTCTAGCTGCCTTTGTCTTCGTAATTCCTCAGAGTCAAAGTGCCTCTGCCCTTCTAATTCCTGGAATATGGCTTTAGAGGTCAAACCTGTCCTATGAATTTTTAACAACGCTCAATTGTCCCAGCAATTTTGGATTTTACCAAATGTTACAGCAAAGTCAGATTTACCAGAGATGCAGGAAACCAAGTGGCACTAGGAGAACTGGAGGAAACAAAACTTTATTATACCAGCAGGTCCAGAGGAGTTCAGCACCCCAAAGTCTGAGTTCCCAGTCTGGCTTAGGAGAGCTGTTATGTACAGCTCATCTCAGGGAAGGGTGAACCTAACAAAGGCAATTATCTAAAGGTGACAGGTTCAGAACTTTTAACATCTGGTCAGCCTCTGCCAACGGAAGAGTCAAGTAACAAGGGGCTGCAAAGCAGCTGGTACAGGAAAGGGAGGAGAGGGGCCCAGCAAGGTCCATAAACTGTTGTAATTTTGTGGTTGATAGAACAAAGGAAGAACATAACGTCATCTGACGGACTAGGTTTGGGGTTGATCCCTTGGAGAGGGGGGGGTCCGTTTTTGTTTTAGCATTTGGATCTTTGACCCATTTTTATTTTAGTTTAGTACATGGTGAGAGATATGGGCCCAGACTGAATCCTTTGCAGTTGGATAGCAAGTTTTCCCAGCAACATATTTTTAGAACCTTTGTCAAAGATCAGATAGCTGAATCTGCTTGGGGTTGTTTCCCAGTTCTTTATTCTCTTCCATTGATCCACTGTCTGTTTTGGTGCCATGCTGATTTTTAATCACTGTAGTTTTGTAATATAACTTAAAGTTCAGGATAGTGATTTGCTATTATTGCTTTCCTATTATTGGCCAGGTTTGTTTTGCTATTCTAGTTCACTTTTGCTTTCATATCAATTTTTGGATTGTTTTCTTTGCTTCTGTCCTAACAGACAGAATGCTGTTGGTATTTCAATTGCGATTGCTTTAGATCTATCTATAAATAAATTTTGGAAGTGTGGCCATTTTGACAACATGATTCTGCCTATACAGGAACAGGAGACATATTTTCACTTTATGATGTCTTCTTTAATCTCTCTTTCAGAGTACTGTATTGTTTAATGTAGAGGACATTCACTTCCTTGGTTTAGGCTAACTCCTAAGCATTTACTTTTTCTTGATGCTACTATGAATGGTGTTCTTTTCTGAATTTCTTTCTTGATGAGATCATTTTTGGTGTACAGTAGCACTTGAGTTTTGTCTGTTGATTTTGTATTCTGCTACCTTGCTGAATTTGATTATTAATTCTTGGTGCTGTTTTGATAAATTTTTCAGTCTGCTATGTAGGAGATCATGTCATATGCAAATAACAAGAATTTGAGGGCTGGGGATGTGGCTCAGTGGTAGAGTACTCGTCTAGCATGCACAAGACACTGAGTTCAAGCCCCAGCACCACAAAATAAATAAATAAATAAATAAATAAGTAAATAAATAAATAAATAAATATTTTAAAATATCAGGAATTCTTGTTTAAGAAAAAAGAATTTGACCTCTTTTTCAATACATATCCCTTGAATTACTTTCTCTTCCATTATGGTTCTGGGTAATATTTCAAGTACTGTATTGAATAGGAATACTAATAGTGGGTATGTTTGTATTTTTTCCTGATTTTAGAAAAAAATCTTTCAAGTTTCACCCATTTAATATGTAGGCAGTAAGTTTTTCATAAATGGCTTCTATCAGTTTGAGATGAGGTCCTTTTGTTCTTATTTTTTTCAGAGTTTTTGTCATGGTTGGATGTTGAATTTTGTTAAACTTTTTTTCTGTATCAATTATGATAAACAGTTGATTTTTTTGTCCCCAATTCCGTTTATGTGATGCATGATATTTATTCATTTGCATACATTGAACCACACTTATATCTCTGGGATTAAGCCAACATGCTTATGATGTATGATCTTTTTGATGATTTGTTGCTTTTTTCCATTAACATTTTTTATTAGTACATGTTTGTGAGACATAATGATCACATTTATCATGGGGAATTTGAACTTGTACATAAAATGGCTTAAATCATTTTTTTACCATTCTCTTCCACTCTCTTAATCCCTTCTTCTCCTCCCCATTTACAAAAGCTCTGTTTCCATTTTTCCTTCAATTCTCTCTTTTCAAGTCCCTTCCCTTTTTCTCCCTTTCTTCTCCCCCTTCTTCACTCCCTCTCCAATTTGAACAAGTTCTTCCTATTTCTTAATATCTATACTCAATTTTGCCCCGTATTTACCCTTTAAGTTTTCCACACAAGAGAAACAATGGAGTATTTAAACTTGTGTATCTTGTTTATTTCACTTAAATTATGGTCTTGAGATGAATCCATTTACCTAAAAATGTCTTAAAGTTTATCTTTCTTTATTGCAGAGTAGTTTTCCATTGTATTTAACATTTTCTTTGTGCATTCACCCATGGACATGGGCAATTTCCAAGATTTAGATACTATAAAGTGTGCTGTTATAAACATGAGTATGCTCATATCACTGTGGAATGATTAATTTCACTTTTTCAGGAAAATACCTAGAAAGGGATTAGGTAGGTCAAATGGAACGTCTAGCTTTACTTTAATCTCCACTCTCATTTCCATATTAGTTGCACCAACTTACATTCCTACCAACAATGGAGAAATGTTCCTTTTGCCCACTTCCTTGCCAGCATTTGTCATTGCTTGATTTTTTTTATGATAGCCACCCTTTATGGAAAGAGGCATACAGAACTCTAATTAGAC
Organism: Chinchilla lanigera; assembly: GCF_000276665.1. NCBI lineage: Eukaryota > Metazoa > Chordata > Mammalia > Rodentia > Chinchillidae > Chinchilla > Chinchilla lanigera. The sequence goes on from NW_004955503.1 coordinate 7,992,896, forward strand.
ATGTCCAAAATAAATCTACAACAAAGTATATAATAATCAAGATTCCAGAAATTCTAAACGAGAACAGAATATTAAAAGCTGTTAGAGGGAAAAAATCACATATAAAGAAAAGCCCACCTCAGTGGAGTCTCAGTGTTAATTTGTACTTCTCAAATGACTGGGATGTTGAATGTTTTTATATTTATTTGCTATTTCTACTTCTTTTTAATTTTATTTTTATTAGTGTATATTTATCATACATACTTATTATAGGAAATTTGTACCTGTGCATAATATATCTTAATTCTTCTTTTTTTTCAAGTTCTCCTCTCTTCAGCTGTTATTTCCCTCACATTTATGAAAGCTTTATTTCCATTTTTCCTTCCATTTTCTTTTTTTCCCTTTGATTCCCTTTCCCCTGCCTGGTCTCTTGTTCTTCCTCCTATTTGAACATGTTCTTCCCGCTTCCCAATAGCTATTCCTCCATTATACTCCTTATTTATCCTTTGGTTCCTCACAGAAAAGAAACAACAGAAAATTTCATAAAATATTTCTCTCCCAGTAGATTTAGTGTTTCTGTTTTGATATTTAGGTCTTTGATCCATTTTGATTTTAATTTAGTGCAGGATGGTACATACGGCTCTAGTTTCAATGTTCAGTATATGACAATCCAGTTTTTTCCAGCAACATTTATTAAAAAGCCTTTTGTTCTTCCACTAAAAGTGTTTGGAAGCTTTGTCAAAGATAAGATGGCTAAGTGTGTTTGAAGTTGTTTTTCCCTTTTCTAATCTGTTCAGTTGATACTCAGGCTTGTTTTATTGCCAGTATCATACTTCTTTTTTTTTAATCACAGTAGCTCTGTAGTATAATTTCAAATCAGAGATTGTGATGCCACCTGCTTTGCCTTTGATACTCAGATTTGATTTTGCTATTGTAGGTCTCTTCTGGTTCCAAATGAATTTTAGGAAAACTTTCACTAGTTCTGTGAGGTGTGCTAATGATACTTTGATTGGGATTGCATTAAAATTATATAACAATTTTGAGAGTACAGCCATTTTTACTATGTAGGTTCTTCCTCCCCATGAGCAAGAGATCTGTTTCTGTTTTCTGATACCCTCTTTGATCTCCTTTTTCAGGCTACTGTAGTTTTCAATATAGAGATTTTTTACTTCCTTTGTTATATTGATTCCTAAGAACTTCATTTTTTTCCAGGCTATTTTGAAAGGTATGGTTCCCAAAATTTCTCTGAGTTTTGTATTTCTGTTCAGGAAAGTTATTGACTTGAGTGTTGACTTTGTATCCAGGTATGTAACTAAATCTGATTATAAAACCTAGAAGTCTTTTGATAGCATTTTGAGGGTCTTCTATGTAGAGTATCTTATCTTCTGTAAAAAATGATAATTTACTTTCCTCTCTTCCTATCTTTATTCATTTTTTTCTTTCTCTTGCCCAATTGCTCAAGCAAATGTTACCAGAACCATATTAAGTAGGAGTGGTGATACTGGACCTCCCTGTCTTATTCCTGATTTTAGTGAGAAAGCTTTCAGTTTTCGACCATTTAGTATAATTTGGGCTGTTGATTTGTCGTAGATTTTTTTTTATCAGATTGAGATGAAGACTATCTATTTTGATTTTTCTGTAGGGTTTTTATATGAATTGATGTTAAACTTTGTCAAGTGCTTTTTCTTGAACTATTGAGGTGATCATATTATTTTTGTACTTCCTTTTGTTAATTTGCTCTATTATATTTATTGATTTTTGTGGGTTGAACCATCCCGACATTCCAGGGATGAATTCTACTTATTCATGGTGTGCAACATTTTTGAAAATTTGATGCATTCTCTTTGCCAGTATCTTACTGAGTATTTTTGCATCTATGTTCTTAGGGAGATTGACCTGTAGTTTTCTTTTTTATTTGGGTCTATCTCTGGTTTTGTTATAAGAGTAATCCTTGTTCCCAGGAATGATTCCATTAATGACTTTGTGAATATTGTTTCTCTTTCAATTTTATTAAACAGTTTGACAAACAGTAGCATTACATTGTCTCTAAATTTCTCATAGAATTCAGCATTGAGGGGCTGGGGATTTAGCTGAGCCACACAGCACCTGCCTGGGAAGCACAAGGTCGTGAGTTCAATTCCTAGTACCGGAAAAAAAAAAAAAAAAAAAAAGAAAAGAATTCAGCAATGAATCCATCAGGATCAGGGTTTTTCTTTGTTGGCAAGTTTTTAATTACTTTTTAATTTCATTAACTGATATTGAGTTATTTAGATTTTAAGTTCTTGATTCAACATTGGTTGTTCATACTTATCTAGAAATCTGTCCATTTCTTCTGTGTTTTATATCTTATTAGAGTAAGCATTCTGAAAGTAGGTATTGATCATCTTCTGGATATCCACAGGATCTGGTTTGATTTTACCAATTTTATTCCTAATTGTGTGAATTTGAGTGTTTTCTTTCCTTTTTTGGATAGGGCTGGCTAAAGGTCTATCAATTTTATTTAATATTTCACAGAACCAAGTCTTTGATTCATTGATTGTTTGTATTGTTTTCTGTTTCAATTGCATTACTTTATGCTCTGGTCTTTATAATTTCCTTCCTTGTGTAAGCGTTGGGCTTGATTTGCTCTTCTTTTTCCAGAAGTTTTGATTTTTTTTTTTTTTTGGTACTGGTAATTGAGCTCAGGACCTTGTGCTTGTCAGGCAGGCACTTGTGTCACTGAGCTACAACCCCAGCCCTTCTAGAAGTTTGAAGTTCAACATTACATTATTTATTTGAACTTTTTCTGTTTTCCTGATGTGAGAGTTCACTGCTACTACTTTTCTTCTTAGTTTGCTTTGATTACATTCCATAAGTTCTGTTATGTTGTATTGGGATAATCATTTAATTGTAGATAATGTATAATTTCTTTAATTTCATCTGTGACCTATATTTTTTTAGTAGGATGCTACTTAATGTTCATGTGTTTATTCAGTTTGTGTGCTTTCTTTTGTCATTGATTTCAGTATCATTCCCCTATGGCTTGATAACATCCATGAAATAATTGAAATTCTTTTGCACTTACTTAAGCCTGTTCTATCAGACAGTATGTGGTGTATTTTGGAAAATGTCCTATGCACTGCTGAGATGAATGTGTAATCTGATGTTGTGGGGTGGAACAATATGTAGATATCTAATAATCTCATTTGTTCAGAAGTTTGGTTCAGTTCAGATATTTCTTAGTTGATTTTTGTCTAGTTGATTTACCTATTTGTGCCAATGGGTATTAAGTTTCCCCATTAAAATTGTGTAAGTACTAATTTCATTTTTCATGTTCATTAACATTTGTTTTAGATAGATGGGTGCCCCTGTATCTGGTGCATGTATATTGATGATTGTTATCTCTTCCTCTTATAGTTTTCCCTTAGCAAGTATGTAGTATCCTTTTTCATCTATTTTGGTTTATCTGGGCTTGAAGTGCATGTTGCCTGTGAACAGAATAGCTACTCCTGACTTTTTCTGGATTCCTGTCACATGAAGGCTATTTTTCCATCTTTAGACATTCAGTGTATGAACTTTCTTTGAGTTAAATGTGTTTCTTGAATGCAGCATATTTTTGGATATTGTTTCTTGATCCATTCTGCCAGTCTCTTTCAGTTCATGAGTTGAGTCCATTTACATTGACGGTTATAACTGATATGTGTTTTTCATATAATGTTCCTTTTGTTAGTTCCCTGTTTTTCCAGTCTGTTTAATTGCTTCCTATGCCTGGTGGCTTCTTTGTATTTGTACTCTTGGACTTGTGGACTTTGTGTTCTCTTTCTAGAACATCTTTGAGAACTCTTTGTAGGGTTGGTTTGGTTGTCATAAATTTTTGTCAGTTGTTCCTTTTCATGGAAGTATTTTATGTCTCCATTACTTATGAAAGATAATATTTCAGAATACATCAACCTCGGTTAGCCATTGTTTACTTTCAGGGCTTGAAATACTTCAATCCACACTCTGTCTTAAGGATTTGTATTGAGAAATCTGCTGTGATTTTGTTGGGCTTTTCTTATAGGTAATGTTTTTTCTCTTACATCTTTTTATTCTGTTCTTGTGTTGGATTTCTAGAATCTTGATTATTGTATACCTTGGTGTAGATTTATTTTGGACATGACTAATTGGAATTCTGTATGTCTCACTTAATGTATGTCAAAGTCTTTTCCATGCTTGTGAACTTTTATGCTATTAATTCTCTGAATAGGATTTTATGTCATTTGTGCTCACTTCTTCACTTTCTTCAACCCCATTTAGTGTTGTTTTTCTTCTTTTCATTATCTTGCAGTTGTTGGATTATTTTTTCATGGTCCCTTGTTATTCTTAAGACATCTTTCTTTTCATGATCACTAACTGTAATCCTATCTTCTATTCTTATATTCTATCTCCACTTTGTTTCTTATAGTCTTACAAATTTCAATGGAAATTTTAATTTCTTGATATCTATTTGAATCTGTTTCATGGATTCCATTTCTTTCCTATGCTGTTTTTGTTTTTTTGTTTGTTTGTTTATGTTTTGGTTTTTTTTTTCCAGTACCAGGAATCACACTCATGACCTTGCACTTGCCATGCAGGCACTGTGCCACTGAGCTAAATCCCCAGCCAATCTTTCCTATGTTGGACATTGATGGTTTCCATTATTTTTCTGTACTCCTCTATTTTTTATAATTGATATGTACATAAGGTTTGCTAAGCAAGTCCTTTGTTATGATCATTATCTATTTTTTTAACCTGCAAGATTATTTCTGTTTTGCTATTCTGTATAACCATATATATATATATATATATATATACATATACATATACATTTAATTTCTTCTACTGTCATCCCACTGAATTCAGGTGGCTGGCTTCTGTTTTCTTCTATTGTGTTTTACCCTGGATTTGTCCTTGGTGGAATGGAATTCTGGGATTGCATTCTGCTTCTGCAGCTTGTCATTTTTTTGTTTTAATTATTTGTGTTATCATTTGCAATTTTCTTATGTTAGGTAGTTTTATTACTGGTATTGAAACTTCCCTAGGAAATGTCTGTTCCTCTGAGAGGTCTTCTAGGTGAAACAAGTTGTTGGTCTTTGTGTCTGTTCCAGGATCCTATGGGGATGATGTGTTGCTATCAGCACACAGTCCTGAGGTACTTGGCTGTGAGGATGATTGCTACCCCAGTTTATCACAGTGTTTTCTTAGATGAGTGAATGACTGATTTCAACAAGTAGGACATCTTTGCTAAAGTAATAAGTGCCTAATAACAATATCACCAAACATAGTCTAGAAACTGATAATCTGTGGTGACTGCTAATTTTGTATCTGTAACTGTAGAAGCAAGATCTATAGCTATATAACAACATCTAACATAGAGCAGAAATTTGTATGCAGTGTGTTTCCCCTTGGTAGAGTGATTATACCTTGTGTAGAAGAAGAATTTAAGAGGGATAAGGGACGAAAGAGAGTGACAGCTGATAAGAAGTATAATAGAAGCAAGGCTGAATGTCTCAGGATGATCACCAAACTTTTGGTAAGCCAGAGAAGAGGACAGGAGAAAAATAATGCAGGAGAAAGCAAAAGAATTCCTAGGAAGACTAGAGACAGTGTTCATTCATCTGTAAATCTTAGAGAATACTGAAAGACCAATGAGGAAAGACAAAGGCCCAACAGAGAGGAAAAAACAAATAATAAAATTCAAAACCTATGCAACCCTCCCCCCCAAAAATAAATAAATGTAGAAAAAATTAGTTAAAAATTTCTCTGTTGCCCCAATACAGTCTTAGTTCCCTAGTCAAAGCCAGAATTTGTACTGAGTAGTTCCATTTAGTCTGAAGTAGGATTATTGCCGAGTGATCTTGGCTCCACCACTGACTCAGTCCTCTTCCATGAGTTGATGATACGGCAAGGTGAGTGCCCTTGTCCACAGTTAGACAAGGCTGGTCACTGGGCAGGTGGCTGTGCCCTTGTCCAGCTAAGGCTGCTTGCCTGCTTGCACTGCAGGTCACAGGGTTTGAGGTATAGTGGTATGGAATCTTCTCCAAATTTATTGTAGATTTCAGCAGTGAATCATTCAGGATCTGGGCTTTCCTTTGTTGGTAGATTTTTAAAATTACACCTTCAATTTCATTGACCAATATTGGGTTATTTTGAATTTTCATATCTTCTTGATTCAGCTTTCGGGATTCATATGTATTTATGAACTTGTCCATTTTTTCTGCATTTTCAATCTTATCAGAGCACAGGTTCTTGAGCTAGGTATTGTTGATCTTCTGGATTTCTGTAGGATCTGTTGTGATTTTACCTTCTCCATTCCTAATTGCATGGATTTGAGTCTTTACATTTTTTATGAGACTGGTTATAGGTCTATGTATTTAATTTTTCAGAGAACCCAACTCTCGATTCATTGAATGTTTGTATTGTTTTCTTAGTCTCCATTGCACTAATTTCTGCTCTGATATTTACATTTTCCTCCCTTGTATATGCTTTAGGCTTAACTTGCTCTTCTTTTCCTAGAAGATTGAGACTCAACATTAGATTGTTCATTTGAGCTTGGTAAATTTTTCTTTTGTATGAATTCAGCACTATATATTTCTCTTGTATGACTACTTTCATTCTATCCCATGTCTTGGTATGACATATTGTTTATCTTACATATTTTTCTTCCATTGTTGAGACAACACACCTGACACCCAAAGTTAATGGGGAAAGGTTTATTCAGCTAACAGTTTCTATGATTTTCTGTCCATAATCTGCTGGCTGAAAGGCAAATAGGCATTACAAAGGAGAAACAGTTCATTGTGGGCAGAAGGTAGTAAAGCTAAATGAGAGGTAACCACAACACTTTCTATCCCTTATATCTTACTGAGGCTACTTAGTGTAGATAGCACTCATACCCTTAATCTTAGCATCCTTGGGCCTTGCATTGCACCATGAATCAATCCCAATGTCTCACACTCTATATCTAGCTATCTATGAAAAAGTCCCACTTATCAATTCCTGAGGCTTTGGAGAGACATCTAAACACAGTTACAATATTAGCACTATTGTTTAATTGTATAAACTGTCTAATTTTCTTCTTTAATTTCATCTGTGACCCATTGTTTATTCAGGAAGCTGTTATTTAGTTATATGTACGTATGTAGTTTTGTGATTCATTTCCCTTTCAATTTCTTGGAAGAATTTGTTGAATATTGGCATTAGTTCTTTCATGAAATTCTAGTACAATTCAGTGGTGAATCCACCTGGTCATGGGCTTTTCTTTATGTAATATTATGGCTTGTGTCTAGATATTTCCCCAATGCCTCATGCACTCATAGGTGGGGCTTTTCATAGGTGCCTAGATCTATTGGTGTGCGAATACAAATTAAGGATGTGCAATAATTAAATTAGTCCACTGCTTGGTTTGGCATACTTTTTGGTGTGGGCAGTGGGAGGGCACACACTCACTATGGGTGGCATCAATCAATAGGCTTTTTGTCTGGATAGGATCAGAGGAAATGTAGGCTCAGTGCTTCCCTGCTTCCTGCCTATTGTGTCATGGACTGTTTCTACTCTGCCATGCCCATCTGTCCTGCACTCTGCCTTTGACCCAGTGGACTGGAGTGAAACTTCTACAAACTATGAGCTAAAATATACCTTTCCTCTTTTAACTTGTGTCAGTTATTTTGTCCCAGCAATGAGCAGTAACTAAGATAGTATTTTCTTTTATTACTGCCTCTATTCCATTGTTTGTTATTTGCCTTTTCAGGGTTTCTATATCTTCTTTGTTTCATTTTGGTAATTAATATGTGTCTAGGGCACCTTGGACAGCTTCAGGAACTCTGGTGAGCTGCTACCACCCCCACACATGAGCTTGGAAGACAGGCAAAAATCCAGACAGCTCAAGGGGCCTGGGATCCACTCCTAGTCCTTTCTCTCTTCCCCCCTTCCCCTGTTGGAGCTCAGCTGCACCTTAGACAGCTTCAGGAACTCAGGTGAGCTGCTGCCTCCCCCACACATGACTTTGGAAGCCAAGGGGAGCCACAGACAACCTCAAGGGCCTTGGGTGCTCCTCCCTGCCCTTACCCTACACACTCAGGGGAGCTAAGCTGAAACTCATACAGCTTCAGGGGCCTCAGTGCCCGAGCACTTACCACCCACACACTGGTATGGGAACTGGTGGGATAGTGGCAGAGTATGGAGACGTGGTAACCATGACCCACCCACTACTACACCCTATTTGATACAGGGCTGAAACCCAGACAGCTTTGGGAACCCCTGATTAAGAGCCAAGCTGAGAAACAGACAGCTGTGGGAGCATTGGGGATTGCACATTGCCTACACACATACACCATCAAGGGAGTCACACTGAGCACTGGGGACCCTTGGGTCCTTGCCCAGCTACTATGACATCATCCGGGGAGTGAGGCTGAGCTCCAGGGAAATGCTGCATCTCTGAAAATGATGAAATGAAGGAGCAAAATGCAATCTCAGACCTCTACTCCACCCAGAACAAGCCCAGGAGATAGCAACACAGACAAGCTTAGATGTCATACACCTGAAATTTCTGAAATGATAGCAGCTGAAGTAAAGAACCAACTCCATCAGGTCATGGAAGACATGAGATCAGAAATAATCTCTGAGGTAAAAAAAGAAATGATAATAATAATGAAAGTATTGCTTAGCACATCTAGAGAAGACATACAAAAAATAGAGGGGCATAGTAAATTAAAGGAAACCTTGAATGAACAGTACAGGAAAGAACTAGAATGCATGAAACAGATTCAAACAGATATCCAGGAAACTAAAATTTCCATCAAAAGCTGGCAAAACCACTTGAATGAAGTTGAAGATAGACTTTCAGACATTGAAGACAGCATTGCTGTGAATGAACATGAAAGGAAGGATCTCTTAAAAATAACAAGAAACCAAGAAATAAGAATTCAACAGCTGCAAGAGGACGCAAAGAAAAACAATGTAAGATTAATAGGTATCAGTGAAATACCAGGTGTCAGTACAAATGACATGAAAAGACTATTTGTGGAGGTAATAGCAGAAAATTTCCCAAGCATGGAAAAAGAATTGGACACTCAAGTAAGTGAACCATATAGAACTCCAAGTAGCTATAACCAAAATAAATCTACACCCAGACATAGTGATCAAGATCCCAGAAATTCAACAAAAGAACAGAATATTAAAAGCTATTAGAAAAAAGAAACAGATCACCTATAAAGGAAAGCTCATCAGAATCACAGCAGATTTCTCAACACAAACCATCAAGTCAAGAATAGCCTGCAGTGAACTATTTCATGTCCTGAAAGAAAACAACTTCCAACGCAGATTGATGTACCCAGCAAAACTATCCTTCAAATTTAATGGAGAAATAAAATACTTTCATGATAAAGATCAACTGAAGAACTTCATGAGCACCAAACTAACCCTACCAAGAGTACTAAAAGATATTCTTGAAAGAGATAAAAAAGACCACAACTTTAAGAACAACAACAGAAAGGAAACATCGAGCAGAGCAAGCAGTTAAACATAGGGAAACAAGAGGAACCAATACCAGGAAAACATGACAAAGATAAGCCAATACATATCAGTTATAACTGTCAATGGAAACAGACTCAATTCACAAACCAAAAGAAGTAGACTGGCAGATTGGATCAAGAAGCAAAATCTAGCTGTTGCTGGGGACCTCTCTGTTGGGGGTGAGACCTATGTGGACTACCTACCTTCTCCCTTTGGGATGGGAAAAAAGGAGGGAATGGCTTGTTGCTGGAGACCTCTCCATTGGCAGGTGAGGACTGCCCTCCGTCAACCAGGTACCTGAGGAAAGACCTTCAGTGAGCTGCCTGGGTATAGTTTGGCTCAGCACTCTCCATATGACAACCAAAAGGACAAGACGAAGGAGCAAAATGCAATCTCAGAACTCAACTGCACCCAGAACAAGTCCAGGAGACACTGACATAGGAGAAATTGGAAATCACATATCTGAAATCTCTGAAATGATCACAACTAAAGTAAAGAAACCACTCCAATGGGCCATGGAAGAAATCACACCAGAAATAATTGCCCAGGTAAAAAAAGAAATAACATTAGTAATGAAAGAACTGCTCAGCACATCTAATGAAGACATATACAAAAAAATGGATGAGTATAGGAAAACGATGGAAGCATTAAATGAACAGTACAGATCAGAACTAGAATGCATTGAAGAGATCCAAAGAGGCATCCAGGAAATCAAAACTTCCATTGAAAGCTGGCAAAACCGCTTGAATGAGGCTGAAGATAGAATCTCAGATATTGAAGACACTATGGCACCTAATGACCGTGAAAGGAAGGATCTCTTAAAATCAACAAGGATCCAGGAAAAATCAATTCAACAGCTAGAAGATGAGGCAAAGAGAAATAATGTAAGACTAATAGGAGTCAGTGAAGCAGCAGGAGGCACCACAAATGACATAAAAAGAATATTGGCAGAAATAGTAGCAGAAAACTTCTGAAGCATGGAAAAAGATTCTAATGTACAGGTAAATGAGGCATATAGAACCCCAACTAGCCATAACCAAAATAAAACCACACCCAGACATATAATAATCAAGATACCTGATATCCAGCAAAAGAACAGAATATTAAAAGCTGCTAGAGAACAGAAAGTGATTACCTATAAAGGAAAGCCTATCCAAATCATGGCAGACTTCTCAACACAAACCATGCAATCGAAAAGAACTTGGAGCAAAGTAATACAGATCCTGAGACAAAACAACTTCCAGCCAAGGCGGATGTACCCTGCCAAACTATCCCTCAGATTCAATGGAGAAATAAAATATTTCCATGACAAAGAACAACTGAAGAACTTTATGAGTGACAAACCATCATTGCAAAAACTACTAAAATATACTCAAGACAGAGAAAAAAATGACAGCAATTTCAAGAATAGAAAGGAACTCTCAAGCAGAGGAAGCAAGTAAACAGGTAGAAAAAGTAGGAAACCAACTGTGCATAAATAACCTGACAATGATAAGTCAACACATATGGGTTATAATCAAAAATGTAAATGGCCTCAATTCGCCAGTCAAAAGAAACAGACTGGCAGAGTGGATTAAGAAACAAGATCCAATGATATGCTGTATACAAGAAACACATGCTACTCAAAAGGAAATCCATAGAATGAAGGTCAAAGGGTGGAAAACAAAGCTCCATGCAATAGAAACCCAGAAAAAAACAGGTGTTGCTATTATGTCTGCAGACAATGTAAACTTCAAACCAAGAACAATCCAGAGAGACAAAGAAGGTCACTACATACTTGTCAGGGGAAAAATGTAAGAGGATGAGATAACCATAATAAACATTTATGCACCAAATATCAGAGCAACAAACTATATAAGACAAATCTTAGCAGACATGAAAATCCACATAATTAATAAAACTATTGCAATAGGGCACTTCAGCACCACTTTGGCACAAAGACATAGGTCAACTGGACAAAAAAACAGCAGAGATATAACAGATCTGAACCAAAGCTTCAAAAAAATTGGACTTAGTAGATATACACAGTTTTCCACCCACAACATCAGAATATACATTTTTCTCAGGTGCACATGGGTCTTTCTCTAAAATAGACCACATTATGGCCCATAGAGCATATCTACTGAAATGCAAAAGAATTGAAATTATCCCATGCATATTCTCTGACCACAGTGCAATGAAATTCGAAATTAATGACAAAAGGAACTTCAAAACTCCATAAACAACAATTGGAAATTAAACAACAACCTCTGGAACAACCAATGGGTCACAGAAGGAATTAAGGAAGTAATTTAAAAATAGCTACAAACAAATAAATATATAGACAGTGAGTTCTCCAGGAGCAGCAGGGCTCCTGGGTCCGAGTTTGCGCTGGATGCATACCACCACGATTCCCAGCTGAAACGCGCGCACAGAGCCAGGTAGGCCCCATCCAATCCCAGAGAGCAGGACGCGAGAACAAAGACCCCGCAGACATTACAGACTGAGTTGCTAGGCGCAGGGAGGCCCAGGGGATGGGTGGGGCAAGCAGGCCCTCGGAGCCAGCAGAGCAGGCTCCGCCAGCCCCCAGCACCTTGCACCCAGACAGCGAGTCCTCCGGGAGCGGCAGGGCTCCTGTGTCCGAGTTTGTGCTGGACACATACCACCATGATTCCCAGCTGAAATGCGGGCACAGAACCAGATACTTCCCATCTAATCCCTGAGGGCAGAACGGGTGAACAAGGACCCCGTGGACATTACAGACTGAGTCGCTGTGGTGGCAGAGAGGAGATTGGGACTGAAAGGCCCAGGGTCTTCTCTGGCTGGGGGCTGGGCGAGCAGGCTCTCTGAGCCAGGCAAGCAGACTC
>NW_004955503.1:8012072-8055294 GCF_000276665.1 Chinchilla lanigera
CCAGGCCCTGATGGATTCACAGTAGAATTTTACAAGAAATTCAGAGAAGATTTAATACCAACCCTCTTCAAACTATTCAATGAAATTGAAAAGGAAGCAATTCTCTCTAACTCATTTCTGGAGGCCCATATTATACTGATACCAAAACCAGAGAAAGACCCAACCAAGTAAGAGAACTGCAGACCAATCTCCTTAATGGGTATAGATGCAAAGATACTCAATAGAATACTAGCAAATAGAATGCAGCAAGTCATCAAGAAAATCATACACCACAACCCAGTCAGATTCGTTCCAGCAATGCAGGGATGGTTCAATATTTGCAAATCAATAAATGTTACTCACCATATCAATAGAGCCAAAGACAAAAACCATATGATCATCTCAATAGATACAGAAAAAGCTTTTGGAAAGTCCAACATGGATTTAGGATAAAAACTCTACAGAAAATAGAAATAGATGGTCTTTACCTCAACCTGATCAAAGCCATCTATGACAAACCAACAACCAACATCATGCTAAATGGACAAAAACTGAAACCTTTTGCTTAAAAATCGGGAAAAAGACAAGTATGTTCACTGCCACCACTCCTGTTCAACATAGTTCTGGCAGCATTAGCCAAAGCAATTAGCTAAGAGAGTGAAATAAAAGGAATAAGGATAGGAAAGGAAGAAGTAAAATTATCACTATTTGGATATGACATGATACTTTACATGGAAGACCCCAAAAACTTCACAAGAACACTCCTTGAATTAATTGACAAATTCAGCAGTGTAGTTGGATACAAAGTCAACACCCCAAAATCAATATCATTTCTGTACACAAACAACAAAAAGACTGAGAGAGAAATTAAGGAACCCACACCTTTCACAATAGCACCCAAAAAACTGAAATATTTAGGAATCAACCTAACAAAAGAAGTAGAAGATCTATTCAAGGAAAACTACACTACTCTGAAAAAAGAGATTGAAGAGGATCTCAATAAATGGGAAAACGTTCCTTGCTCATGGGTAGGAAGAACCAACATTGTGAAAATGGCCACACTACCAAAATTGTTGTACAGATTCAATGCAAGACATATTAAACTACCATTAGCATAGCTCACAGATCTAGAGAATATATTCCTTAAATTTATCTGAAACTAGAAGAGACCCAGAATAGCAAAAGCATCCCTGGGCAACAAGGACAATTCAGGTGGAATCACAATCCCTAACATGAAATTATGCTACAAGCCACTATAATAAAATCAACATGGTACTGGCTAAAAAACAGACTGGAAGATCAGTGGAACAGACTGGAAGACACAGACACAACCACAAACACACTCAGCCACCTAATCTTTGATAAAGGTGCCAAACATGTTCACTGGAAGAATGATAGCCTCTTTAATAAATGGTGTTTGCAAAATTGGCTTGCTACCTGACAAATACTGAAAAGAGACCCAAGTCTACCACCATGCACCAAACTGAAGTCAAAATGGATCACAGATCTCAATATTAAAACACAAACATTAAATCTAATGGAAGAGAAAGTAGGTAAAAATCTTGAAGACATAGGGGTAGGCAGAGAGTCCATGAATAAAAAGCAAACTACACATGAAGTACTTCAAAGAATCAACAACCGGGATCTCAATCTACTGGGAAGTTTCTGCACATCTAAAGAAATTGCTAGCAAAGTAAAAAGAAAACCCACAAATTGGGAAAAAATTGTAGCTGACTCTCCCTCAGACAAAGGGCTTCTATCTAGAACATATAAAGAATTAAAAAATATCAGCCCTCCCAAATTCAAAGACCCATTCCAAAAATGGGCATCTGAGATGAACACCCATTTCTCAGATAAAGAAATATAAATAGCAAATAAATATATGAGAAAATGTTCAACATCATTAGGCATTTGAGAAATGCAAATTAAAACAACATTGATATTTCATCTCACTCCAGTAAGAATGGCTATCATTAAGAAATCAACCTATAACAAATGCTAGCAAGGCTGTGGAAAAAGAGTAATTCTTCTCCACTACTGGTGGGAATGCAAACTGGTGAAACCACTGTGGAAATCAGTTTGGAGATTCCTCAGCAAACTAGGTCTACAGGTTCCCTTCAACCCAGCTATTCCTGTTCTGGGTATTTTCTCAGAAGATCTGAAAACATCATATCACAGCAATATATGTGCACCCATGTTCATAACAGTGCAATTTGTGATAGCCAAATTGTGGAAGCAACCTAAATGTCCGTCCACTGAGGACTGGATCAAAAAATTCTGGTGCTTTTATATAATGGAATGTTACTTAGCTATAAATAAAGATAAACTCAGGGCTTTTATAGGTAAATGGTCACAACTAGAGACCATACTCTTAAGTGAAATAAATCAGACCTACATGTGTATAATTGTATTGTCTCACTAATGTAAGACCTGAAAGAGTGAATAAAAACTAGGAGGTATGATAGACATTGTGAAATGAAAGGAAAATGCTCAAAAGTAAAGGTCAACTGGGGTGTGGGAAAAGAAAATCAAAAAAAGGGGAAATTACATGAGTATGTATACACAGGATAGCTTACATGATTATACTGTCTTCTATTCCTCTACAGAAAGGAACAGCTAATGATTACTTGTTTGAGCAATTGTGTATGTCTCTGTTTTCTTGAGAAACCACTTTGAAGATATCAATATGTAATACAACAGCCATTGTTAATTTCCAACAACTTTGTCTGTAAATCTGTTTTGTTTGTATTGTTCTTACGCTATTTTGTAAATGGATATCTGCTTGTTAATATATTTTCCTTCTTTTATCTCTTAAAAAAAGAAACAAAATCCAACAATATGTTGTACACAAGAAACACATTTAACTCAAAAGGAAATTCATAGAGTGAAAATCAGTGGATGGAAAATACTACTCCATGTGTCAGGAACCCAGAAAAAAGAGGGATAACTATTGTGTTTGCAGACAATGGGAACTTTAAACTAAGAATAATTAAAACAGATAAAGAAGGTCACTACATACTTGTGAGGGGAAAACTTCAAGAGGAAGAGATAAAAATCAAAAACCTCTATGCTTCAAACACAGGAGCACCCAAGTATATAAGAAAAATTTTAAGAGACAGGAAAAATGAAATAAGGAGCAACACAATCATAACAGGGGACTTCAATACCCCACTGTCTCAAAAAGATAGATCAACTAGACAAAAAATTAACAAAGAAATAACAGAACTCAGCTAAACATGTAAACAAATGGAATTAGTAGACTTGTACAGAATGTTGCACCCAACAGCATCAGAATACACATTCTTCTCAGCTACACATGGGGCATTCTCTGAAATACACCATATGCTAGTACATAGAACATGCTTAAGGAAATCCAAAGGAGTTGAAATTATCTCATGCACACTATCAGACCATAGTGCAATGAAATTGGAAATTAATGACAAAGGAAATTGCAAGAATGCCATAAACACATGGAAATTAAACAGCACCCTTCTGAACAATTAGTGGGTCACAGATGACACCAAAGTAGAAATTAAACACCATGTACAATCAAAAGAAAATGTAGAAACAACTTACAGGTACCTGTGGGATGCAATGAAAGCAGTCCTCAGAGGGAAATTTGCAACAGTGAACTCCTCCCTCAGGAAAACCAAACAAGCACAAATAAACAATCTTATGCTGCACCTCAAGCTTCTAGAAAAAGAACAAATCAAACCAAAAGCCCGGAGAAGCCATGAAATTATGAAGCTCAGGGTGGAAATTAATGCAATGGAAACTAAAAGAACAGTACAGAGAATTAATGAACCAAAGAGTTGGTTCTTTGAAATAATAAATAAAATTAATATAGCCCTGGCCAAGCTTATTAAAAAAGGAAAGAAAAAACTGAAATACATGCAATAAGGAATGAAAGAGTTGAAAATACTACAGATCCTGTAGAAATTTAGATCTTCAGTAGCTACTTTGAAAATTTTTACTCTCACAGGATGGAAAACACAGAGGAAATGGACAGATTTCTACATATATATGAACTACCAAAACTAAATGAAGAAGATATAAAAATCCTGAATAACCCTATATCAGCAAGTGAAATTGTAAATGTAATAAAAACTTGCCAATGAAGAAAAGCCCAGGTCCTGATGGATTTACAGCTGAATTCTACAAGAAATTATAGAAGATTTAATGCCACTACTTCTCAAACTCCTTAAGGTAATTGAAAAGGAAGGAATTCTCCTCAACTCATTCCTGGTCGCAAATATTATCTTATACCAAAAACAGAGAAAGACCCAACCAAAAAGAGAATTACAGGCCAAACTCCCTAGTGAACATAGAGGCAAAAATTTTCAATATAATACAAACAGAATGCAACAAATCATCAAGAAGTTTATACACCATGACCAAGTGGGACTCATCCCATAAATGCAGGGTTGGTTCAATATATGCAAATCAATAAATGTAATATACCATATCAATAGAGCCAAAAGAAATCACATGATCATCTCAATTAATACGGAAAATCCTTTTCATAAAGTCCAACACTAATTCATGGTAAAAATCTTACAGAAAATTGGCATAGATAAACTTTATCTCAATCCGATAAAAGCCATCTATGACAAACCAACAGCTAACATCATTCCAAATGGTGAAAAACTGAAAGATTTCACTTTAAAATCAGGAAGAAGACAAGAAAGTCCACTGTCACCACTCCTACTCAATGTAGTTCTGGAATATTAGCTAGGGCAATTAGACAAGAGAGAGAAAGAAGAGGAATAAGAATAGGAAAAGAAGAAGTGAAATTATCATTATTCACAGATGACATGATACTCTACATGGAAAACCCCCAAAACTCCTCCACAAGGCTTATAGCTTTAATAAACAAATTCAGTAATGGAGCTGGATGCAAAGTCAACATTCAAAAGCCAATAGCATTCCTGTACACAAACAACAAACACATTGAGAGAGAAATCAGTGAAACCACACTGTTCGTAATAGAGTCTAAAAAGATGAAATATTTAGGAATCAATCTAAGAAAAGAAGTAAAAGATCTATACAGTGAAAAGTACAGTACTCTGAGAAAAGGGATCAAAGAAGATTTCAGAAATGGAAAGATATTCCTTGCCCATGGATAGGAAAAACCAACATTGTGAAAATGGCCATACACCCAAAATTGCTGTACAGATTCAATGCAATCCCCATTAAAATTCCTTTAGTATACCTCATGGATCTAGAGAAAGCATTCCTTAAATTCATCTGGAACCAGAAGAGGCCTAGAATAGGAAAAACAATCCTGAGAAGCAAAGGAAAGGCAGGAGGCATTACAATCCCTCACTTGAAATTATACTACAAAGCTACTGTGATAAAATCAGCATGGTACCAGCAAAAAAACAGACCTGACTATCATTGGAGTAGATTAAAAGGTGCAGACAAAGCTACAAACACACACAGCCACCATATTTTTGAGAAAGTGTCCAGAGATGTTCACTGGAAGAAAGGTAACTTCTTTAATAAATGGTCTTGGAAAACTGGCTTTCCACATGCCGAAGACTAAAGCTAGACCCATGTCTATCTCCAGGCACTAAACTAAAGTCAAAATTGATCAAAGATCTAAATATCAAAACAGAAACACTGCATCTACTGGAAGAGAAAGTAGGTAAAACTCTGAAAGACATAGGGTTAGGCAGAGAGTTCATGTACAAAAACCAACCTGCACAGGAATACTTCAGAGAATCAACAACTGTAATCTTATCTTATTGAAAATTTTCTGCATATCAAAAGAAATCACCAGCAGAGTAAAAAGAAAACCCATGAATTGGGAAAATACTTTATCCACCTGCCCCTCAAACAAGGGACTTCTATCTAGAACATATAAAGAATTAAAAAAATCACGCCCCCAAAATTAAAAGACCCAATCCAAAATTGGGCAACTGAGATGAACATACTCTTCTCAGATGAAGAAATACTAATGGTGAATAAATATATGAAAAAATGTTCAACATCATTAGTCATTCAAGAAATGCAAATTAAAACAGCACTGAGATTTTATCTCACCCCACAAATATTGGCTATCATTAAGAGATCAACCAATCACAAATGCTGGAGAGGCTGTGGGAAAAAAGAAACAATTCTCCACTGCTGATGGGAGTGTTGTTTGGTGAAACCACTGTGGAAATGGGTTTGGAGATTCCTCACAAAACTAGGATTCAAAGTCCCACTTCACCCAGGTATTCCCCTTCTGGGTATTTTTCCAGAAGAATTAAAAATGTCATACCACAGCAATATATGTGCATCCATATTTATAGCAGTGCAATTTGTCATAGCTAAATCTTTGAAACAGCCCAAATGCCCATCAACCGAGGAATGGATAAAAAAGATGTGGTATTTCTATACAATGGAGTATTACACAGGTATAAAAAAAGATAAACTTGAGGCTTTTTTAGGTAAATGGTCACAACTAGTGACCATACTCATAAGTGAAATAAATTGGGCCCACATGTGTAAACACCACATTGTCTCCCTGGTGTGAGAATATGAAAGAGTAAATAAGCCCAAAACGTACAATAGATAATAAGAAAAGGAAAGAAATTGCTCAAAGGAAGGAGCAAGTGGGATGAGAGAAAAAAGAAAGTACTAAGGCTCTCTCTCTCTGTATATATGTGTGTGTGTGTGTGTGTGTGTGTGTGTGTGTGTGTGTGTGTGTGTGTGTATTGGGGGCATAACTGTACTGCTGGTGTCTGATGGCTTGTTGAGGGGAACAGTTAATGATTAAAAGGTTTTTTTTTATATTTTGACCAATTTTGCATGCTTATGTCTGACAATCTGAGTATAACAACCACTGGTGAATTCCTACATTCCTGTGAAATGTAGGAATTCCTACATTCCTGGTGAAACTATGGATTGTCTCTAATGTTATTTTAAATTATTATTTTCTTATTCCCTTTAATGATTTGATCAATCTTCTATTCTTACATCTGGTAATCTGAGCAACTTCTTTGAAGATAACAATATGTAATATAGCAACCACTGTTAATCTCTATCATTTGGTTTGAAATCTCATAACATTTTTAATGTTGTTTTATTTGTATTCTGCTATTGTTCCTTTTCTGTACTATTTTCTTTAAAATGAAAATCTTAAAAAATGTGTGTAGCAATTTCCCTTTTATATATTCTCCAATATATTGTAATAAATTTTTAAAATCATCTTTTATAATTATCTGGATTTTAGTTACATCCAGCATGATTTTACTTTCCCCTTTCTAACTGTATTCATATGAGTTTTTCTTTTCTTTTCTTTTTTGGTAACTTGCCTAAAGGTTTTATCAATCTTGTTTATCCTTTCAATGAACCAGTTTTTTGATTCATTGATACTTTGTATTTTGTTTAGTCACAATTTCATTAATTTGTGTTCTGATATTTAACATTTCTTTCCTTCTACAAGTTTTGGACTGGCATTCCTCTAGTATTTCTAGGACCTTGAGATGCATTGTTAGGTTATTTGGGGTCACTGTATTTTTTTAATGTTGACTACAAAGTTCCTTATTATAATTGCTTTCATTGCGCTCCATATGTTTATGCTGCCATTGTTTCTGTTTTGCTTTTTGAAACATGGTCTTGCTCAGTAATTCAGATTTGTCTTGCTCACTATATAACCCAGGATGGCCTTGACTTCACAGCGATCCTCCTGCCTCAGCCTCCCAAGTCCTGGGATTACAGACATACACCACCATACCTATCTGCCACTGTCATTTGATTCTAGGACCTTTTAATTTCTCCTCTAAATTTCTTGTGTGACTCATTGCTTATTTAAAATTGTATCATTTAATGTCCATGTGTTATGGTTTGTCTGTGTGTCCCTCCAAAGCCTCATGCGGCCATGGGGTAGGCTTTTAGAGTTGATTGATTGTGGGTGTGAAAGCTACACCCGCCCTGGGGTGGATAGTTTGCATATGTAAGGGAGAGGAAAAGAGCTGCTTGAGGCCATTCCTCCCCCATTCCTCGCTGGTGTGTGCTTGTTGCTTAGCTGTGTTCTGCCAACATGAGCTGTAGCTCTCTGCCATGTGCCAGTCTGCCTTGTAATCTGCCAAATCTGGACTGAAACCTCCACAAACTGTAAGCAAAATAAACCTTTCCTTCCTTAATTTTGGGCATCAGGTATTTTGTCCCAGCAACAAGAGAAAAGTAACCTAGACAGAATTTGGTACCAGAGGAGTGGGGTCGTTGCTATGACTATATCTGACCATGTGGTTCAAGAGTTCTTGGAAATGGCTTGTGGGGAGTGTTTGGAAAGGTTTGGAGTTGTCGCCTGAAAGAGAAGCACTAGAACACCTTCGGCTGTTCTGTCTGGGAGATTCTGGTCAGAGCTCAGAAGACCAGAAAGCTGATAGAAATCTTGCCGGTAAAGACCAGGTTCGGGAGGTTTCTGCTGGGAAGAAGGACTGAATTGGTCGTTGGACTCCAGATGATGTGTGTTATGGCTTGGCAGAAAGTTTGTCTGCATTTTGCTCATGTCCAGAGACTTTGCCTAAGACTGAGATTAAGGGCAGCAGCGGACTGATTAATCTGGCAAAAGAAATTTCAAGGCAGTCAAACCTTGGGGAAGTGGCATGGCTATTGTTGGGGGCTTTTAGCCAGATTTATATTGAGAATCAAGAACAAAGAGCCCAGCAGGGTGATTTAAAATGTTGTGAGTTTGGCCAGATTGGAAGCTCCAGTCATGCTGTGGACTGTAAAGATAAGGCTGAGGAGATCTCTCTTGCTGAGAAGGAGCTGCTGAGTGCCCTGTTCCAGAATGGCAGCATCATAGAGGATCTGTTCCTCAAAATTGGATTCAGAGTGCCCAGCGATCCAGGCACTCGACCCCTGTGGCCAAGAGAGAGGAAAGCTTGGCTACTGCTCCAGGTGGCAGCAGACCTTGGCATCATCCACGTGGCCCTGGCTTTAAGTGCATGGAGCAAGAGTTCTGAGGTTAAAGAGGCTTCCACCCAGATTTCAGAAGGCCTGGGAGTCCAGGCAGTGAGCCCCTGAGGGCAGTGTGTAAGGCTGTGAGTGTGAAGCAAAAGGTGCCCTGGAGACCTCAGAAGTTTAGAAAAGCCAGGACCGTGGATCGTCTAAGGAAAGCTGGAAGGAGTGAGCAAAGTGGGCCTAAGACAGAAGCCATGGAAGCTGTAACCACCAGAAGTGCCACAGGGGTGGACTCATGCAAGCCCTTTGGAGCTCACAATGTGCCACAGATTGCTTCAGATGCTGGACATGGAACTACAGGACATAATGCTAGCCCTGTTGGACTTTGGACTTGCTTTGGTCCCAATGCTCTATGTCCCCCTGTTTGTACCTTTTGGGATGGTACTGCTTATTTTGTGCCATTAAATGTTGGAAATGTTTAACTTTTCATTTGTACAGGGGCTCACAGCTGAGAGTTTGCCTTACATTTTGGAGGAGACTTGGGACTTGGACTTTTCAGCAATGCTACAACTTTTAGGACTTTGGCAACTCTTGCAGATGGACTAAATGCTGTTTGTATAAAGGCATGGGCATGAATCTTTGGGGTTCCAGGGGTGGAATGTTATGGTTTGTCTGTGTGTCCCCCCAAAGCCTCATGCGGTCATGGGGCAGGCTTTTAGAGCTGATTGATTGTGGGTGTGAGAGCTACACCCGCCCTGGGGTGGATAGTTTGCATATGTAAGGGAGAGGAAAAGAGCTGCTTGAGGCCATTCCTCCCCCATTCCTCCCTGGTGTGTGCTTGTTGCTTTGCTGTGTTCTGGCACCCTGAGCTGTAGCTCTCTGCCATTTGCCACTCTACCTTGTAATCTGCCAAGTCTGGACTGAAACCTCCACGAACTGTAAGCAAAATAAACCTTTCCTTCCTTAATTTTGGGCATCAGGTATTTTGTCCCAG
The DNA here is from genome assembly GCF_000276665.1 of Chinchilla lanigera. NCBI lineage: Eukaryota > Metazoa > Chordata > Mammalia > Rodentia > Chinchillidae > Chinchilla > Chinchilla lanigera. The sequence continues at coordinate 8,021,941 of NW_004955503.1, forward strand.
CAAGGAGAGAAAAGTAACCAAGACACCATGTGTTTGTATGGTTTCTTTGGTTTGTTTTGCTGTTGATTTCTAGTTTCATTCCATGATGATCTGATAGTATGCAAGAGGTTATTTCAACTATTATGATAAAAGACACATTGCCATTAATTTCCCTGCACATAATAAAAATACCTGCCTTTCAAACAAACTTGTTCCATTGTTTTTAGCAATGTTTATTTTATTGTATTCAGTTTTTAAGTTTGAAGATTCACTGTTTTGTCATTATCCCTTGTATGATTCTCTGTAACTTTGACTTTGGCTATAGTTTGCTGTTCATGCACCTGTTCTACTTCTTCAGTGTAGTGGGATGGATCCCATTCATTATTTTACAAGGAAAGAACAACTACCAGTTATGTCTGTATCTACAGAGCCAACCATGCCTCAATCATGTAGTTTAAAACTTGTATAAGTTTCATATTGTTTTCTATAATTCATTGAGACAATGAAATAGTACTGATGATGAGTAGGCTAGGGTGCAGAGGATAAGGAAAGTAAAGAAGACAAAAGAATAAAACAATTTAGAAAAAAGGAAAAAAGAAAAAAGATAAGAGCAATGTAAAGAAAAGAGATGGGATATTATCGATAAGATTTTTACATCTGCAATACAGGGAGGAGGTTGATGAGGTTTGAGGGTTATTTCTGGAAGTAGGACAAAGGAAGAACGGGAAGGCAGGTATAATTGAAGAGGAAGTCTGTAAGAAGGCTGGAACCAATTAATATGCTGATAGAAAGTTTGTCTTTGAATCCTTCCTCCTCAAATTGTAGTGAGGGTGAACCAGATATGACCATGAAAGTTACTACAGTAGTACTACAGTTCATGAACTTTATTCTTTCCATGGTTCTGGTTACAATCTGAGTTGGACGAGAACCAAATCAAATTCAATGGTTAGGTTCAATGTTCCCCTTATGGAGAAATTTGATTTGGTTTCCGTCCAGTTCAGTTTGTAGCTTGAATCTTGGAGAAAATTCAGAGAACTGAGTTTGTCAACTTGAGTTTGTGAACCAAGGGTACCACTGTATATAATCTAAAGCAAAAATTAATTCCTATTCTCTCTCTCTCTCTATATATATATATATATATTATATATATAATGAAAGGAGAAATAGGAAAAAGACACTGACATACAAATACAGAAAACTGTCCTCTCAGTCCTATTTCATACTGCAGTCAGAATTTAACCTATATGTTCTTTTTTTATAGTTAAAAAAATGGACAAAACTTGCCTAGTAGCATTTGTGGGGTGCTAAGTTCCAATCCACTATAGTTGTAACTAGGAATTTAGAGGTCTTGTGATATGAGCGTGTTCTCCAATTACTTTTCCTATTGTATACCTGTGAATGAAGAAGCTGGGGTGTTCAGATGGATCACTGAGATAGATAAACTCTTATTCCCTCTGAAGTCAGGGTTCTGTGAGGTTTGATTTGTGCTCTGATCAGCGTGACTGGCCCTGATTTTTATCCTTCTCTTACACTTCACCTCCTTCTATTGGATTGGAGGTGAAAATGGCACAGAAGAAATGGTAAAGCACCTTATCTTCTGCTGATTTCTGGAGGGGATCCCTCAGTCTCTGTCCCTGTAGCTACATGATGATCCTGGGAACTGCTTATGTCTCCTCTTTACTTTTTCTACCCTTCTTTTATATTTCTCTGGGTGAGTGAGTACACTGTGCAACACCCTCTGACCATGCTTCTTCTCTGTAGCTTTCTACTTGTACAAAACTCTTTAACTCATGCCTCACAAGCATTCGCTATCCAGCTTGTGAATTCAGTGGTGTTCAGGGCTCAGTGGAGGAAGGCCCTGCTGCTTGGAATTTAGTAGCATTTGTGGGCTGATGGGAGGTAACTCACATGGCCAGAGAGTTCAGTAGCTTTTATTGGTCAGTGGAAGTGATCCTGCTCAGAGGCCAATCTCTGCATTGTTTGAAGAGTGGGTGCTGGTTGAGATACCACATGGACACAGAGCTTGGTGGCATTTAGGGTGAAGCAGTGGCAGGTTAGCTACATTGTCACTGCTCCAGTGTCTTTTCTGTAATGCTGTGTCCCACCAAAGCTGCTCCATGTCCCCTTGTCTCATTGTCCTACAGATCCCTCAATGCCTATTTCCATATCCCTAACCAGGACAGTGCCCTTATTTGGTGGTGGTGGTGGTGGGGTTCTAGGGCTTGTTGTTCTTAACTTAGTAACTTCTCTATGAATATTTCTCTGGTTTGCCTTTTTCCTAGTATTCTGATCTAAGAGACCTTGTTTCCAAATATCTCAATCAATGGGCTCCATTTCCTAGTAGAAAGAGAGCTGTGAAAGGTGAGCACTGGGCAGTGGGCTACTAGCCTGGGCACTGATTGCAACAGTCCACCAGTCACTTCTGCACTCAACTTCGTCTCCTGGGGGTTAGATCTTTTCCAAAGATGACATGTTCACCAGACCTGGGTTATAAGTAGTACTAGAATCATGAGGTGGTCCTTCTTCTTTTTCTAAATACCACTGATACTGGAATTCATATGGTGGGTTTTGCTTTAAGTTGCCTTCATGTGTTAGGGTATTGTTTGCCTCCCTCCCACTTATGAAAACCTACAGATCTTGGTATCTTCTGAACACTGGTGCCTCTAGTCTGCCATCAAGAGATCCCACATTATTATGAGTCTGAATTTCCATTGGATGTCACATGGCAGCAACATTCACTATATTTTTTATCACACCTTATAAAGACACATGAAAGAGACCTTTCAGAAATGCTTCAGAAAGTCACAAGAATGATAGGGAAAGTGTGTTCTAAGCAAGAGGAAATATCTTGAAGGGGTTAATGACAATATGTCCTCCATCATAATAATTTTTTAAACATTCACCTTATATTTTGATGACAACTCTTATTTATAATTATTTTATACTTATTTCCTTAGCTCTGTGAGTTTTTATGTTCTTCGGTTATCTACTTCTTGGCTCTTTAATTTATTGTTTCAAAGCTTTAAAGGTTGTCTTCCTTTCAGCTAATTTAGAAATACTATGCTAGTGTTTCCATTTGTATTATGTCTCCAGGTTTTTGGTGAGTTCACTTTGGTGATTATCCTTTGGTTTCCTTTTTGGAGGGTAGTTTTTGTTTTTTGAGACAGTGTTTTGCTATGTAGGCTGGACTTGAATTCATTTTGTAGCTCAGGCTGTCCTTGAACTCATAGTAATCCTCCTGGTTTGGCTTCTCAAGTGCTGAGATTACAGGTGTGTACCACCATGCCTTACCTAGCCCTTGTTTACAACAAGTTTAAAACCTTCAACAGCAAAATGTCCCCATTAGACAGTCCTGCCCAGTATATATAAAGCAGTTATAAGATAATGCACTAACAGATATGTCAGCGTAAGAATCAGAAAGAAAAACCCTCCTATGAGGCCTAACTAGGAGGTATAATAGACATTGTGAAATGACAGGAAAACACTCAAGGGTAAAGGGCAACTGAGATGCAAGAAAAGAGAAGGGAAAGAAGAAGAAATTTTGTATGTATGTATATGCAGGATAGTTAACATAGTTGTTCTATTGCCTTCTATTTCTTTGCTGAAAGAAACTGTCAATGAGTCCTTGATTGATCAATACTGCATGTCTCTGTTTTCATGAGAAACCACTTTGAAGATATCAATATGTAATACAACAAGCATTGTTAATTTCCTACCACTTTGTTTGTAACTCTGTATTGTCTGTACTGTTCTTTTGCTATTTTGTGAAAGGTTGTCTGTTAATGTTTTCCTTTTATTTTTAAAATAAAAAAGAAAAGTAAATGACCTTCGCAAAAGGCAACATTAAATGCACAACTCTGCACAATGCAGGTGTCCCTGAACATACTGCTTACTGGCTTGAAAACTCACCTGCAGTCCCTCTTCATGGTACACTCTATCCTAATGAACTCTGTCTTTTCTTCTTCTGATCTCGGTAAATTCTTTTACAACCACTCTCACAGCGCTGTCTGTAGTGTTCTGCCACAGCATTCACGTTCCACAGGTATTGTCCTTCAATTTGCTACTCGTTTAGAAGATTATTTTTTTTCTGTCATACATTATGAGATCTACTTTTTGCTGGATTCCTCCCTCATCCTCTGATGTTTATTTTCCCTTTTTCCCATACCCACAATGGTTCTGATTTGTTCAATTAGATTTTGGATGCCGTCAATGTTCATTTTCATATGGATTATTTATTCTTCTCTAGAAAAATATTTGCTAAATACTTCTGAATACTCCTCAAAGCCTTGGTTCACCACTGCTCTTTTCTCTTGATTTTTCTATGAAGATTTATTCAGTTATCTGTAATTCAGGGCCTGTAATACTTCTAATGTTTCAGTTGCTTTGAAACCTATTTTCCCAGTTTTGTCAAGAAATAATGTCTCTGATCAGGGTGATGGCATTGAAAAAGGAAGGAATTGAACATTTAGAGATTTTGGTGATAGGTCAAGAGGAACTGCTTACGATCTAATGTACAGAAGATGTGCTCAAAAATTGTTTGGAGCTTTCTCAATTGGAAGAAAGATTTTTAGAAATAAAGGAATTGGGAAATTAAGGATTGGTAATTATAGAATGCAGCACTTTATTCTAGCTATATTAAGTTTGATGTGCCTAATAGCTATGCAGATACATAAAAAAAAGATCGTTAGACTGAGATGTTTGTTTTGATGTTAATTTCTTTATGAAGTCTTTATTGAATGCCCTCTTAGTATTCCATTAACCTTATCCATGTACTCACAGCAACTTCACCTTTCTTATCGTAGTCTTTATCAAATTGATATTGCCATTGCCAGTTTATTATTTCATTCTCTCTCTTGGACTGTCAGTTTTTGTGTAACAGAATCTGTGTTTACTTTTTTGCCTCAGGTTCCTTCCTGGAACAATGCTGAGTTATTTACACAATTCCAGAAAATAACAAAATGGACTACTATATTTTCCCCAAACTTCAACTTTGGTAAATTATTTCCCAAATCTAGTCTATAATTGCCTCTCTATATCTTCTCTCCACATCAGGATATACATCTGAAATAAGGTACTATTAATTTACTTGCTATGAATACTGTCTTCAATATGTTTACCTGAAATCATAGATGAATTTATGTCTGGATATTATTATGTCTTTTCAATCAAATATGTAAAACATCCCCAGTATTGTTTTCACATTAATACTTTAAGCTATGTATTTTATTACGTATACTACTGAATTTTATCTTAGGAGTTTCAGCACTCAACTCCAGAAGAAGTCATTTTGCATTCTCCATATATATTTAAATAATTATATTTAATTATAAATATTTTATATGTAATATATAATAAATATATATAATATATAATACATATAATATATACAATATATTATATTATAATGTATATTATATATGATAATATGATGTTATTGTATAATATAACATGATATATGATATAAAAATATATAATATAACAATAATATATAACTATATAATAACATATAATATATATTATAGAATATATGATATATTCTATAATATATTATATAATAATGTATATTATATATAGTATGATGTTTTGTATAATATAACATAATATATGATATAAAAATATATAATATAATAATATATAACTATATAGTATAATATGTAATATATAATATATAATATATAATATAATATACAATTAATATAATAAATATAATTATCTTTATAATAATTATAATTATATATAATTATAAATAATTATATTTAATAATTTATACATTCAGGTTCTTAGAGACAAAAGATGGGAGGAAAACCAATATTTCAAGGTAAGGCTCAAAACTTTTGTCAGCAGCTTCAATGAAAATATTTACTTTTTTGCTTAAAAAAAGGTTATGTTTGTCAAAAAATTTTCTAAGACCTTTTCAGACCAGTTTTGTAGGACAAACCACTGGTAATTTTCCAAAGACACCAATCAAGACTATACCATTTCTCTTTATCTACTCATACCACCACTCAATTTGAATAGTTTTAATTTTCCATATATGCATGGCTTATCCATTATAGATTAAAATTGTGCACTGCTAATTTTAATACAACACTTACAAAGACAAACCACATAAACTTTAAGGATCAGGAGGGAATGGAATGTATTACAAAACCTGAAGAAAATGCCAAATTAGATTGGTACAACCAGCAAAACTATCCTTCAGAATTGACTTTCCAACACAAGTAGAAACTAAAGGAAATCATAAATGTTAAGTCAGCACTGCAGAACATACTTAAAAGAACACTACACACAAAAGAGAAAAAGTAGACAAGAAAGTGAATATGAGGAAAGATTCAAGCATCAGAAAAAATTAACAGAATAAGAATTATTACATACATTTTAATAATAAATTTAATATCAATATTTTAAATTCCCACAACTGAAAACACAGATGGAAATTTTGGATCCAATTATACATTGCCAGCAAGAAACATATCTGATCTGCCAAAACACATGCAGACTGAAAAATACAACTATGGAAAATCATAGCCATGCAAATAGAATCAAAGCAAGGAGTGGCAGAGTGTGCTCATATCTGCCAATACATAATTCAAGTTAAAATTAGTTATAAGAGACAAAGTCACTACATACTGGTAAAGGGAACAATCCACCAAGAAGATGCAACAGTGGTAAATCTATTTGTACTGAATGTTGGCACACCCAATTTTATAAAACAAACGCTATTACACCTGAAGGAACAGATAGTTACCAATACAATTATCATAGATGACTGCAATACCACACTCTTTTAAGACCAAGAAACACCACAGTTAACTACCCTAAAAATAAAATGCAATCAACATATGTCTAGGAATATTCCATCTAACAACCGTGCAGAATACACATTTTTTTTAGCAGATAATGAAACTTTCTTAAAAACAGGTCAAATTTTAGGCCATAGGGGAAAGTTTTAAAAATATAAAGGAAAGACTTTGAAATGATTTTGTGTATTCTATCAGATCACCGTGGAATAAGACCAAGATCAGTGGTACTCAAACTATTCCATTCAATAAAAAGAAATGCTGCAAACTCATTCTATAAAGCCAATATTATCTTAATATCAAACCAGATAGACTCTACAACAAGAAACTACAGACCAATATCCATGATTAACATAGATCCATAAATCCTCAACAAAATTCTTACAAATTAAATCCAATATTTAAAATACCCTATTCCATGATCAAGTTGGTTACATTCCAAAAAAGGCAAGACGTTTCAACATGCACAAATAAACATTAATACGCCTCAAAGAGACAATAAAAAAAATAACATGATAATCTCAAACAAAAAAAAGACTGTTATGGCTTAGATCCAAATTGTCCTCTAAAGCCGGGTGTGGTGGCTCATGCCTGTAATCCCAGCACTTGAGAGGCTGAGGCAAGAGGATCATTGCAAGTTCAAGGGCAGCCTGGGCTACAAAGTCAGCTCAATGCCAGCCTGCACTGCATAGCGAGACCCTGTCTCAAAAAGACGAAAAACAATTGTCCCCTTAAGTCTGATGTTCAGAGGTGGGGCTTTTGGAAGTTGACTGGATCATGGGGGTATTATACACAATAATGGATTAATGATTGGTGGATTTATAGCTGAATATGCTGTAAAGAGGTGGGGATATGTTTGAAAGAGATAACTGAGAAAGTGCCTTTGGAGGATGTAGTGTTCTCTTTTTTCTCCCTTGCTCCTCTACTTGGATGCCATGAGCATCCAAGCAGTTTTCTTCCACCAGGCACTCCTGCCATACCATTTATGCCTTGATGCCAGCCAAGCAGGGACTGAACACTCTGAAATCATGAACCAAATATACTCCTTTAGTGTGGGTTCTATTATTGCTCGTTGATGGAAAAACTGGCATATATGCAGCTTTTCACAACATTCCACATACCTTTATGTTCAAAGCTCAATTAAAATAGGTATGCAAGGATAATACCTCAATATAATATAGGCCATATATAAAAACCCTGCAGCCAACATAATGCTGAGTGGGGAAAAACTGAAAGCATTTCTTCTAAAGTCAAGGACAAGACAAGGATATTCACTTTCACCCACTCATCTGCAGTATAGAACTTTGAAGGGTAGCAGAGTAAGTAGGCAAGGGGAAAAACACAAGAGATCTAAATGTGTCTAGATAGGGAAGGAAGAAGTAAAATTATCCTTATTTAAAGATGATGTCTTTCTTTTTTTAGAAGATCCCATAAACTCTACCAGAAGATTTGTGCATTAGATAAAACATATTTAGCAAAGTGGCAGTATAAAAGGCCAGGGTATAAAAATCAATAACTGTTCTGTATACAACAATAATGAAACCACTGAAAAAATGAATTAGGAAAACAATTCAATTCACAATACCTTCAAAAAGTAAAAATACTCAGAATAAGCCGAACAGAAGAGGGGAGAGACCTCTACAATAAAATTTAAACTACAATGAAGTCAGAATCTGAAGAAGACACTAGACGATGGAAAGACCTCTCATACTCATGGATCAGCATAATTCACATTTTTCAAGTGGCCATATTATTAAAGTATTCTACACATTCAACATAATTCCCATTAAAATATCAATGGCAGTCTTCAAGAAATAGAAAAAATAATTCTAAAATTCCTGTGGAAGCACAAAAGACTTATTTTTGCCAACATAATCTTGATCAAAAAGAGCAATGCTGTAAGTATGACAGTATCTGATATCAAAATAAGCTACAAAACCATAGTAACACAAATAATATGCTACTATAATAAAAATAAACATGTAGACCAATGGAATAGAATAGAGGACATCAGAACAAATCCATGAAACTATAGTCATCTGATTTTAGTCTACGGCCATACCACCCTGAACACGTCCAATCTCATCTGATTTTGCACAACATGGCCAAAACATACAGTTGGAATAAAGGACTCTTCCCCATGACAAAAATTTAAATTAATGGTGCTCAAAAAACTGGGTACCCATGTATAAAAGATCAAAATTAGATCTGTATCTTTCATTCTGTAAAAAAATCAATCAAAAACACAAATGACCTAAGTATAAGACATGAAAATTTGAAACTGCTGGAAGAAAATATAGGAGAAAACACTTCAAGGTATAGGCACTGCCAACGACTTCCTGAATGGGAGTCCAATAGCGCAGGAAGTAATACCAATAATTCATAAAAGGAATTGCAGCAAATTAAAAAGATTCCTCACAGCAAAGTAAACAGTGAAAGACTATAGAATGATAGGATTAGTATCCAGAATATATAAAGAACTAAAAAAAGTTAACTATAAAGAAAGAGCCCAAATAATGAATGGGAACATGGACTGGACAGACACTTTTAAAACTGAGTGGTGCAAATGACCAATAAACATATGAAAATGTCCAATGAATACAACCATTATGGAACTGTGCATTAAAACTTCATTAAGACTTCATCTCATCCTGCTCAGAATGGCTATCATCAAAAATAAAAACAAAATGAAAATGCCTGTGAGGATCTGTGGAAAAACCTGTAGAAATGTAAATTAATACAGCCACTGTGAAAATCAATATTCCTCAAATACATAAAAAGTCAGTTGTTCCTCAAATATGTACATAAGAACTACAATGGGATTTAAGTATGTCTCTCCGTGAAAAGAATTATAGTGTAAAACAGAGATATCTGTATACTCATGTTTATTGCAATGCAGTATGTAACAGCTGTTACATGTGCCCACTGATGACTCAGCTATAAAGAATGAAATCATGCAATTTGCAAGAAAATGAATGGAAGTGGAGATCATATTAAGTGAAATAAGCCAGACTCAGACAGACATCCCATTTTTTCTCATATGCAGAATCTTTAAAAAGAAAAATGAAATGAAAATAGAAGAGAAAGTATTAAGAGATGAGAAAGGTTCTAAAGGAGAATGGGATAGCAGAGCAAAGTGGAACAGGTAGGGTAGAAAAAATCAAAATTTGTTACATGCATCTCTATGAATATGCCAGAATGATACCCATTATTATGTGTAAGTAGTATGTACTAATAAAATCCTCTTTTGGATTTTTGGAACAAGGTCTTAGTATATATTTGAGGCTGGCCTTAAACTTTCTATGCAGCCTAAGAGAACCTCAAGCCTCCTCAGTGCTGGAGATTACAGGTATGCACCAGCGCACTCAGCTAAAATAATCTTACATCAACAATCTCATGAAAAAATTTGAATTGAAGACTATCTCCCTCTCTTTGGTGGTATTAATTCTACTACATATGAACAAAACCAGTATTTTTTAGCACATATGTACTATTTTATTCAATTCTCAAAAGACCTATTTCATGGCTTGACTAAAATGAAGATATATCATATTAAAATTTACTTATTTTGACAAGATTAGCATGCAAAGAAACTATAGCCAATTTTTCCTATTCCTGTGTGACTTCATGTGGGATTCTGCAGGTATTCTTACAAGATCACAAAGCAACGAACTCAGACCAGAATACTCCAATTTATATTCGCAGGCCATTATATTTTGTACTATACCATAGTAGCATTAAAATGCTTATTGGCAGAAATTCAACAATGGTTGTTATATTGCATATTGTTGTCTTCAACTTAGTTGTTCAGATTACCAGGTAGAAGCATACAAAAGTGGTTAAAAAATTAAGCATTAACTGTTCCTTTCACTAAATCATTCCGATCATTATGTTTTGAAACCCTGCAGAATTTTTATTGCTTTTTGTTTTGTTTTGGTTTTGTTTATGTTGTTATTTGGTAATTCTTTTTATTCTCTTTAAAATACAATGTTTATTGAAGTGGTGATCACAAAAAAGGGAAAATTAGAGTAAAACTATTTAATAAAAAAATCAAACATTTTAAAGGTAATAAACTTTCATGGCCCTCTACCACTGAATTGTTTTTTCCTTCTTTAGTTTTAAGTGTTTAATTAATCATATTTTTCTAATCTGACACTGCCATCAAGATGGGATACCAGCTTCCACTATGTAAGGTGGAGAAGAAATGAAATTATTGAAGCTTTACAGTGTGACCTTCCCAGAAATATGAAATGCAAAGTGTTTGTTTCATTGTGCCCCTCTCACTCTTAGATAAATCATCATTGCATGAAAAATGATCATTTACATAAAATAATTGCAAAAATTAAAACACTTTAATATAAACATTTACAGAATTTGTTTTGTTTTGTTTTGTTTTCTGGTACCGGGAATCAAACTCATGACCTTGAGCTTGCCAGGCAGGTGCTGTGCCACTGAGCTAAATCCCCAGCCCCTTTACAGAATATTTTGTATCAGTACTTTTTGACAACTTTTAGAAAGCTTATACACTAAAGTTCCACATTCAGAACTACAAATTTTAAAAAAATGCAAATCATGTTTAACAAAAAATATCAGTTGAAATTATTTCATACATTTTCCTTTGGGAGAAACCAAGAAACATAAACAAGCACACAGAAATTAAAAAATACAACAAATACTAAAAAAAAGCAAAACAAAATTTAAAAAACCAGCAAAAGGAATCTATTCTGTAATGCCTGCTCTCCCACAGGTCTGACAATGCTTACTTAGCTTCCAGGATCGTACAAGATCAGGAGGTTTCAGGCTGATATGGCTATACAGTGCAGCAGTTGGTAACTCTAATTTAAAATAAATGGATAAATAATTCACTACCAAAGCACTCTGATGAACAAAGTAGACACAACCTTACTTAAATTTTTGGAAATTACTTTCTCTGTAAGAAACATTTAATACTTTTTCTTTTTTTTTCTAGAAAATGACAAAAAGTTATGTGAGGAAAAGGAATACTGAATACTTTTACTTCACTTGGCTTTTTACTAGATATTAATTGCCTGCATAGAAAAATACAAACAACATGAATTTAATAAAGCCAAACTTTCTTCTTTCTTCAACTGTAAGTGCATAGAATTGAAAAGTTTAGAAACCAAGAGTAGACTCATGCCAAAGCACTGGCTCTTGTCTGTTCTTTAATAATTTTATTTTCTCAGGCAGGCGTGGTGGTGCATGCCTGTAATCCCAGTACTCGGGAGGCTGAGGCTGGAGGATCCTTGCAAGTTCAAGACCAGCCTGGGGTAGAGTGAACTCAAGGCCAGCCTGAACTGCATAGCTAGACCCTGTCTCAAAAACAGACCAAAAGATTTATTTTCTCTTAAGTTCTTTGTATATTATATTCTTGTATCTCAGAGGCTAAGTTTAGGATTTTTTTGTTTCTTCTCTCAATAAAATTTTATATTTTGCCAAAAAAGGAAAGGAGGCATGGGGGGAAGATTGGAGGGAGGGATGGAGAAAGGGAAGGAGGGGACTAAGCTATTTCCCTGGACTATAATGTGTGCATTCTCCTTGTCAAATAATGCACTTGTTTTTGTAAAAATTCCCTTTCTTAATGGAGTTCCTCAATTTATATTTGCTAAAAATTCAAAATAATAGACAACTCATCCCAAATAGTGGCCCTTTTGTTTTTACTTCAGTATTTTTTCCTTATATTAATTTTCAAAGACTAGATTTAGGCTTTTTGTTTCATCTTTCAGTTAAAGTTTTACACACACACACACACACACACACACACACAACCAAGTTTTCCCAGTCGAACACTATCTATCACTCCTTTTTTGTTGGATGCTCCTGTCTTTATCTAACTTTATCCTGTTTCCTTTTTATAATCCTTGGATAAACTGAAAGTTCAGAATCCAAGAATTGACTCATCCCAAAGAATTTCCTCTACAGTCCTTTCCTCAACACGTTTCTTCTTCTCTTTCTTGTGCTTAGGTTGTTTTTCAGAAGTTACATCATGGCTTTTTTTCTTTTTTCGATGCTTAAGCTTTCCCGAACTGACCTTGATTTTTTCTTCCTTCTTTTTACTTTCGTGGATGTTCTTGTCTTTGTCTAAATCCGTATCTTCATTACTCTTTTTCCTTTTATGCTTGGACTGCTCCTTCTCTGGTCTTTCTTTGCCTTTCTCCACATGCCGTTGTCTCTTCTGATGTTGCCATTTATAACTTTCTTGAGGGTCACTAGTATGGATTTTTGAAGAGAAGTGCTTGTAAACTTTGCATTCTGAACTGTACGGGACAGACTTATTTTCCTGATGACTAAAGCTCAGAGGTACTGGTTTTTCTGGAAAATAGCCTCTAGTGAATTGATAGCTCACAAGGGTCTGTTTGCTGCCATGAACTGGTAAACAATGAAGAAACTGGTTTTCCACTGCTTGGGAACTACGGTATGGGCTTGTGTAGCTCTGGTAGCTTTCAGCTGGGAGTCTTTGCTCAAACATTTTATATCTGGGTCCACTGTCAGACCTTTCTGTGTACCTGGGAGTTTCCCCAGAGCTACTGACTGTCTTTCTGAAACAGGACTTTGGCTGTAATCCTCTCGCTTTCTGCAGTTGGATGTAATCATGAAGCTCATCTTCAAAAGACTTATATGTCCTCTGTGAATGAGCTGGTAACCAATGAGGTAAGAGACCCTCCTCCAGGGAGCTACTGTATGGCTGTTGGGAGGTATGGAAAGTCTCAAATGAAGAACTTTGCTGACACGTTTTTCGTCTGGGTCCAAAATCAAACATTTCTCTGTGGCCAAAGTCCACTGTATTTTCTTTCATCTTTCTAAAACAAGTCTGTGGATGTAGCCCTCTAGCTCTCTGCACTTTGATATAGTCTTCAAGTTCATCTTGGAAAGAGTCATGTGTCTTCTCTGAATGAGCTGGTGAGTAATAAGGTAACTGGTTTCCTACTGCTTGTGACTTATTGTACAGTCCTGGGTTTAGCTGGCAAGTATCAAATGGGAATCTGTGTTCAAGTATTTTATTACTAACTCTGGAATCAACCATTCTCCTGGACCTAAGAGCTTCCAAAGGGTTTTCTTCCATTCTTCGGAAATGAGTCTTGGACTGTAATTTCCTGTATTTCTGAAATTTGATGTAATTTGCACGTTCATTTTGGTAACCATCTTGTCTCTTTGTATTCTTCACTAGATTGATGGCAAGAGAGTCTCTGCAAAGAAGACAGTAAAAAGTTATTATTAGAATGTTTTATAGAATATTTTCTTTGCTCCCAAAATATTACTCTAAAAAATCAACAAAAGCCAAAATAAAATTTTAAAACCTACCTCATTATGTAATACATACAAATGACTTTTTTCTACATTCTCAATTCTGTTCCATCCATCATGTCTGAATATATGAAGAACTCAAAAAATTAGACCTCTCAAAATAAAAGATAAAAATAGGCAATTTAAATTAATAGACACTTCTCAGGAGAAGTGCATATGGCCAATAAGTAGATGAAAAATATCTCTGGCCACTAGAGAAACACAAATCAGTACAACTCTGAGATTCTATCCTGCTCCGCTAAGAATGATTATCATTAAGAATTCAAGAACAACAAATTCTGGCAAGATTGTGGGGAAAAAAGAATGCTTCTACATTGATCATGGGTATGTACACTATAATCAACAATACAGAAATCAGTATGGAGATTTCTCAAGTACTTAAAAATAGGGATTACATTTGACCCAGCTCTACCTCTTCTAGGTATGTTCCCAAAAGAGATAAAGACATCATATTCCAGTGATACCTGCATACCCATGCTAACAGCAGCAAAACTCCTAATAGTTAAATTTGAATGTGCCCATCAACAGACTAGTGAATAAAGAAAATATGGCATATATACACATGGAATAGTACTCAGCCATAAGAAAGAATAAATTTGTGTCATTTGTAGAAAAGTGGATGGAATTTTAAGACCATGTTGCTAAGTAAAATAAATCAGACACAAAAGGTTAATCATTGCTTGGGTTCTCTCAGATAAGAAACTCAAACTATAAATACTTGAAAGATCCACATAGAAGACAACAGGGAGATAGGCTTTGAGGAGATGGAAAGGGGATCTAAGGAGGGGTGAGATGAGACAGAGACACGGGGAAGGGGGCGTAAAATGTATGAAGATGTGACATGCATATATACCAATTGCCCACAGTAAATATATTTATTATGTATCACATACATACATTAATAAAAAATCTCAACCAAAAATACCGATTCTCTATGATGAATATAATCATTATGTAGTGCAAACATGTACAAAATAATCTGATAAAAAAACAAGGACATTTTATGCTAAAAAGCATAAAAAGTGATTGCAGAGTTTGTCAGGTTTCTTCCAGGCACCATGCAATTTTTATGCAAAGAAAATTTTTACAGGCCTGGGATAAAAGGGAAGACAGGCATAAAGATGTAGACGTTACTTGATACTGCTATTATACTAAAAGTGGTAATGAACGTAGAGAACATGTGAATTAGGAGCATTAATATTTAATGCCCTAATAGATGGTCTGATCTAAATGTCATGATGTTTTCAAAGTTTTGGTTAGTGAATTTCTTATATAGATTTACAGATGTGAGAGTTATTTATTATGGAGCCTGAGTTCCTTTCTTTTTAAAGCTAACAGTAGGTTAATTTGGTGAGTCAGACTATTTACCTCTTATGTATTCAGAGTTAATGTACTTTCTCCCATAATAAAGTAACAGAAATACTCTAATTTTTTTTGGTGTTGTTGTTGTTTTTTTCTGGTACTGAGAATCGAACTCATGACCTTGTGCTTGCCAGGCGGATGCTATACCGCTGAGCTAAATCCCCAGCCCCAGAGATACTCTGCTTTTAAAAGTGATAAACCACATATACAACAGCTAGATGACTTTGCCCTAAGATGTGACTTAGCCACTCTTCAAGTGTCTACTCAATTCTCCTTTCCTTAAAATAGAACTGACTAAACATTTATTGAGCTCCTGTAATGGGCCAGGCCAGGCACTTTGTACATATGTTTATATTTCCTTATGACGGTATTATTTCACAGATGTCTAAAATAACAATTGGTCAAAATATGGAACTGGTATTTTGATTTATGTCTAATGACTAGACCTTTGATTTTTTAATATTCCTTTTAATCGTACATGTTTGGAGTAGAGAGTGTTTACACTCATCTTAGAGCTTTGTTTTCAACCACTATACCTCACTGGCAGAATGATGACTGGATGACTGAAACACTATAAGCCAATCTTCTAGAGATGCTTTAAATTTTTATGTTAGCTTGAGAATGACCCTTCAGCATGTCACCAAAGAAGGACTATGCTGTCTGATCAAGATGGGTACCAACTAGCTAGCTCTGCAGTATATTATCAAGACTAGAGAACTCCCTTGGTGATACTGATGTACAATATGTTACAAAAACCACCAATCATATCCAGGTTTAACCCATAGGAACTGAATATCTAACAAAGTTTGTAAAATATATAAAATGGTACTCGACTAGAAGCTCTGATATTTGGTATTGTGGGAACATTTGGCAAATTAAAAAGGAAACACTTACTTAATCTGATGCCCACTTCTCTGTGTGTGCTTCCGGAACATATCTAAAGATGTAAAGGTGAGTTTACAAATCTGGCAAAAATAGGTTCTCCTATTAACTGCTGCAAAAACAGAGTTTAAGTTAAGATATTTAGCATGGACATACTGAAATTCACATATCTGACTTGGAATAGAACTTTTGAACATGATGTTCTTCAAATTTTCCAATAAAGATTGGGTCCACTGAGGTCGAATGAAAGTAATCAAAGTAAGAGAGGTATTTAACAGTGTTAGCCTCTTAGACTGCCTGGAATTCTTTACACTGCACTCCTTCCCTAGTCATGGTATATTCCCTAAGAATCAGCTATGCACTTGTTATAATTGTTGCTAAATGGAGTGCAGCGGCACCTCAAATTTAGCAATGTCTAACTAATCCTTGACTCAGTCCCTCAAACTTTTTGTTTGCGTTTAATTAATTCTCCACTCAACCAAAGTCTGAAATATCCCTCCAAATTAAAGAAAAAAAAAAAAAAACCAAAAGCAAAATTTTTGCTCTCTTACCTGAAAACAGTGTAGTGCACTAACTACCAAAAGTAATTTCCAAAGATTTGAAAAAGGAGAAAGGTCCAGTGAGCCCCACTAACAAGATAAAAGCTGAAAGCAAAATTCTAAAACAAAACTGCTAGTTACCATTTCAAAAGAATCAAGAAGTATATAACATCTACCTCACTATTCTCCTTCTTATGCAGTGTTAGAAGCAGGGGATACATTATTTTTTATTTTCTTAACCTCATTATCTTTCCACTTTCTCTTTGGTCAGAAGAAGCCAATTAATAAGTCACATATAAAAGCAATTCTACTCTAAGGAGGAGGCAATAAATTGGTGCTGTAGTGATTTGGAAGACAACCAAGGTCATCTTTTAAATAGAGCAGCAGCCTAATCATTTAAAGGAAACTAAATTAATCATTATTAAATGTACTGACCTTACCTCAGTAAAGATTATTCATGGAAACAAGAGGCTACTGTCAAGGGGAAAGGTGATGACTTTAAAGGACTTGAGATTGCTCAATAGTGACATATATTGTAGCTATGGGACCAGAAGAGCTCAGCAGGATACATCAAAATTTGAATGAATGATTCCTCAAAACTACCTCTTATCCTTCTGTGTCAATTTCAGGCACACCAAGTCACTTACTGATTAAACTTTTTCCAATAAACTTTTATACCAAGGAAAGTATACTCTGGATGACATCAAGAAAAAAGTAGGAAGTGGGAACATGTATCTCCTCATACCATAAATAAATACTAGAATGGTGTTACAACTTAAATGACAATGTTTACTTATCTCTGATAAGAATCACTTTGGGGGATCTTCATTTTAAAAATACGGATTCCCAGGACCTTCCCCTGAAGAACCTGATTCACTAGTTCTGGGGTAGGGACAGTGAGTTAAGTTTTTCATTTATTATACAGAATAATGTGTTTGATTTTGGCATATTTATACATGCATATAGCATGCTCTGATCACTTCTATACAACCCCACTCTCATTCTTTCCCTTCCTTGATCTTTCCCTGATTGCCTTTCTCCTAGTAGTCTTCTTTCTACTTTCATGTCACTTCTCCTTTTTTTCTTTTAATATCTGTATGAGGGAAAGCACAGAATACTTTTTTCGGAGTACGATTCATTTCACTTTGACATAATGATATTTCATCCATTTTGATGTAAACTGCATTATCTTATTCTTTTCTATAATTAGCTGAATAATATTCTATTATGTATATATGCCAAATTTTCTTTCTTTATTCATCAGTATTTGGAAAACCAAGGCAGTTTCCATAGCTGAGTTTATTGCAATAAACGTAAGTATACACATATGTTTATACTATGCTGACTTCAAATTTTTTAGGTATATACCGAGCAGTAGTATAGCTGAGGGAATTAATTTTTAATGAATACTCCAAGTAATTGTCATCAGAGACAATGGAAAATATACTTAGGGAATATTTTTCCAGTTCTTTGTTTCTTTATCAGTGTCTTTCAAGTTTATTTGCAGTTAACGATTTGCTGATTTGAGGCTGATCAGCTGAAGTTTCTGGACTTTCTGCAAAGGTAAGGACTACATCTGGGACTGTGAATCTTCATAGCAACCCATTTTGTATGAAACTAAGGCTCATATTATCTTGCCCTATACCATATATTTTGAGTGCACCCAAGTTACATAGCATAACGCAAAGACCTGGTTTCTACTAGGTGTTTCTAGATGCTGGTTACCTATTAGAATTATGTACAAAAATGTTCATGCTACAGTTCTACATCAAATCAGTTAAACAGACTTTCTAGGGATGGAACACGGCTTACTTGCTTTTGCAAAATTTTTCAAATTTTACTGTGCAACCATTATTGAGTACCTGCCTGAGATTGACTCAATGGTGTTCATGATGACTATAAACTCAATCATTTTTCAAAGGCTTTATGCATTTGTTTAGTGTTTATGATTATAATGTATGATGTACACAGTTTTCTATTCAGTTCCTCTTTTGTTTCTCCCCAAGTTACATCATAATAGAGGTAACACAGGGCTTTAGAAGAGCTGCCAGTCATGTGTGAACAATCCAGAGGCAGTTCTGGAATTACTGTGTGATTACAATTACTTCAGCCTTTGGCCTTTCACACATTGTTGATCTTTTTTATAAAATACAGGAATCTTATGAAGTAATATATAAAAACTGTAAAAATACTTTTTGTGACCATAGGAATTTTATTCATTGACTGCTCTTTGGCCATGTTCAGCCTTTCTAGGATTGCCTTTTTCTGAGTTCAGTGTTCACTCAGGCTTTTTTGTATCTCATATCTTTCACAGTCTTCTATAACCTAACATTTGTGGGGTCCACTGATGTTCTAATCCCAGTACTATCTCCTAACTCTTTAAACTAAGATCTTTGTTCTCAAGGCATTGATTGGGAAGCACATGTCTTTGTAGTCTAACATTATACTTTTCAATGTGGCTTCATAATGGAATCACTCTGGGTGTTAAAGAAGAGAAAACAGAACACTATGTGTAGGTACCAAGGAAAATTTAATTGATTAGAGGAATGGCCTGAGAACTGTGATTTGCAACACATGGTTCTATTGTGTTGTCAAGGTTGTAAAATTGCAGGTTTAGTATCTTAAATGGGGAAATAAAACCAATTTGAGTGCTACATGAAGGTAATTTAATTTGGGACTTATGAAAAAAAAAACCAAAAATTTGTCCAATAATTTACCTGTGTTTAAATTGTGATAGGAGGACAAAATATTTTTAATAAAATAACAGTTGGTGAGAACCTATTCTGTGATGGGTAATATGTATGTATAGATATATGATAGATATTATTTCATTTCATCTTTATTCAATCTTGTGATGCTGCATTATTTTCATTTTACACTTGATCATTGTGAGGCACAACTGGACATGTGAGTTCTAACACATTTTTAGGTCTGTCTTTATCCCTACATGACAATGCTTTTCAATGAACAATTAGAAAACATTAAGAAAAAAACTACATATTCATTGTCATATAAAACACTGAGAAGTATACTGCAGAAGAAAATATAATCCCTTGCCTCAAGGAGAGTAATTCAGCTACAGAGCTGTAATTAATATAATTATCAATGAATGGTAAAGTCTATAAAAAAATCAGAGAACGGAAAGAACACAAAAAGCTAAAGCAGTGATGGAGGTTGTGACATATCATGGAGGATAGAGAGGATGTAAACTATAAGAAAAGCAGATATGAGCATGTTGGAATGAAAACAATAGATGACAGACAGAGAACTGAACATGATGTGTTGAATTCAAACAATCTGTTCAACAAACACTGGGTACCTTTATGGCACTGTGCATCAAGATAGAGACTGGAAATACAAGATGTATGAAGCAGCAGGGTTCCCTACAACTACAATATGAAAAAGAGGTACTGAACAAAGGATTTCAGTCTCATTTGGTAAAAGTAAGAGAGGTATACTTAAGAGGTATGAGAGCACTATGATGCAGGAACACTTAGTACAGGTAAGGAGGGCTAAAGAAGGTTACTCCAAGAGATGATGGCTGATCTAAACTTCGAAAGATGAGAAATAGTTAATTTGATAAAAAGAGTCAAGAAAAGCTTAGTAAATAGCACAGAAAAAGCACAGGTGTGTTTATAGGCTTTTTTTAAAATTTGACATTGTTTTAAAGGAAAATATAAGGGGACGGAGGGAGAGGCAAAAAGGGATCAGATGAGAGACTTAATATGTTAGGAAGCCTAGACCATTTTCTTGTGTGTTAGAACTCTTTAAAGTAGTTTGAGTACTAAGTAACATGCTTGGCCAATTGTGCATTTTAGAAGGATGTCTCCTTTCAATGTAATATAGAAAATGACTTTAAAAAGAACAAATCTGGGAGTAAGATCTCAACATGAAGGGACTATATAACAGACTAGGCAAAAGATAATAAGGGCATGGACTAGAGAGGTCTTAGTAGGCATAGAGAAGAACAGGGAAACTGGTGAAATGTTTACCATCGAAACTGGCTAAACTCAGTGACCGACTGAAATGAGAGGAGAGGAAGTAATCCAGAGGAGTCTAAAATAATTTGCAGAATCCTGGTTTGCTAAGCAAATGGGTGACGATCCCATTAACTGGAACTGGATCTTCGGGAGAAAGTCTTGTGTCACGGAGTGGGAAAGTGAAGTAGTATGAGTACAAGTTTGAGCACACAGAGTCTGAGGTAACTGGGAGATTCCACGTAAGGGTATTAAGTAGGAAGATACACGTAGGAGTTTGAAAGGTAGAGGACAGGCCACAGATATTTGGGAGGTAAACGTGATATTGGGAGGTAAAGCCTGGTCGGAGGAGGTGTATCACTAGCAGGGTGGGGGTGGAATGGAAGAGTTTATCTCTCTACCTACTCCCTTAATCCCTCTCCTTTTCTGCCATGTTATGAGCAACCCTCCTCTGCCATGCTGCCCAGACTTGGAGCCAGTCGACTATGGACTGAAACCTCTACAAACTCTGAGCCAAAATAAATTTGTCTTCTTTTAAATTGTGAGTGTCAGGTATTGTGTCTCAGAGATGAGACAGTAAGACAGAGTATTCACAATTAACTACAAGCTTCTACTTTGGATAAGTGAACTTGAAATGGCTTTGAGATACCCAGGTGAGTCACTAGGTACCATTCAGGTATGTGAGTCAAAAGTCTGACAGAAAGGTCAAGCATACAGATGAGAGAGGAAAACGAGAACAAATTGAAATATGTTCTTAAGGTCAAGAATGGAATAATGAAAATACCTGTATCAAGGTAATGAACAAAAAAAGAGCCCATGTAAAAGCTATGTAAAGAGCCAGGAACACAGGAGAATAGAGCTTCAAGAAGTTGGAAATAATGAACATTATTACATGAAGCAGGAAGGTCTAGTAAACAGAGAAATGAAAAAATAGCGGTAAGTTGAGGAAAAGAAGTGGATGGAAGAGAGAACATGAAATGGGAATAAAATACACTAGTAGCGAAAAGGTGCCTATGGGGGAAAATGGAAAAAATATGGTTAGAGGAGCAAGTGGATCATTCCAGTTGGGATCAGTCTTAATATTGTACCTAATTTCTTGCCACTCTTTCTTAGCTCCAAGGGCTTTGATCATCCTTTCTCCTTCCCACTTGTATAAACCAAAATAATCAAAACCAATGAAGATTATACAGTGATGTTTCACTCCTCCAGTTACCAAAATATGTACATAAAATGTATGTCTGTAGCTTCTTCCAGTGAAGTGTTATTAACCCAAACATTCTAAGTACTTGCTTCTTCAGGCAAAAAGGCTGTATTCCAATTTGTATTCCTACAAAGGCTACCACCAAAAAGATACTTAAACTGTATTTAGTGAATTAATGACTTCACCACATGATACTTATTTAAAATATTTCCTTATATATCTGAGATCATATTCAATCATATGAGTAACTATATTTGATTTTTAAAAAGGGTGATGTGAACCATTCTTGGTGTCAT
Source organism: Chinchilla lanigera (assembly GCF_000276665.1). Classification (NCBI taxonomy): domain Eukaryota; kingdom Metazoa; phylum Chordata; class Mammalia; order Rodentia; family Chinchillidae; genus Chinchilla; species Chinchilla lanigera. The sequence goes on from NW_004955503.1 coordinate 8,044,300, forward strand.
TTTATAGAAAACAAGCATCAAACTAGATGGACTTAAAGGGCCTAACTTATCTAAAATTATGTTAATCCAGGAATAGCACCCCTCAATCAGTAAGAATAAAATAACATGTAAGTAAGATAGTATATTTTATAAAATACAAACACACAATTAAGGAGTTTTGTGATAATTTTCCTGTTTACCATATGCATTTGATTTTGGTGGAAGATGTTTCTCTCTTATCCTGTGTAAAAACCTCTTCCTAGCTACATTTCTTCTGTGTTTTTGCCCAGCATAATGTTTTTTTTTTTTTTTTTTTTTTTTTTTGTTTTTCTCCGGTACCGGGAACCGAACTCACGACCTTGCGCTTGCCAAGCAGGCGCTTTGCCGCTGAGCTAAATCCCCAGCCCCTGCCCAGCATAATGTTGGTGGGCCATTACTGGACTATTAAAGGAAGCAGTACAGAGTTTGGAATATGTGCTTTGATTATTCAAATGCAGAGCACTGCCAGAAGAGGAAGGCATAGTTTCACCTGGAGCAGGCTTAACAGCAAGAAGCTTCAGAGAAGTTGACTCTGTAGGAGCAGAAACAGGCACACCAGCTTAAACAGTTATTAAGACAAGTGATTAATATGTGTTCAGATATTAGAGTTGCACCCATTTTAAAGTATTAAAGAAATTCGGGGTTCTATAAAAAACTCATACTCTTTGGACTTTTTCAGCAAAGGGATGTTAGACAATGGCATTCAAGTATAAAGAATTTCTTTTTGTGGTAGAGGAAATGTCAATACTAGTGTGTAACCAAGTTTCTTCAATAAAGACATGGGAAGGAAGGAATATTCTGCACCAGGAACTATCTATATATTCATTTGAGGAATCAATAAAGGCACGAAAGCCATCTAAGGGTAATTCTGTGAAATTAGGGAGGGTCAGACAGATGATAGCAACTCCTAAGCTGGTTTCTTTAAGTAAAACAATAAGGCATCTATTCTGTCAAATTTGTCTACATTGGAATCAGAATAAAATATGTGCAATTAAGACTATAAAAATACATAGGTTTTCACAATCATAGTTATTGTTCTCCTTAAGGGCAAATTTTAGAGGACTGCTGACAAAGCTTTTACAAAATGCATTCTCTTGTAGGACACAGTAATTCTGTCCTTGTTTAGATTTTTTTAAGTAGAAAAACAAATATACAACAATTAGACTAGAGTAAATTTAAAAATGAACTCTGGTTTCATTTATTAAGAAAACAGCAAGTTTTCATACTATTTTGTGTGGCACTATGTTTTCTGTGTGATGCCTACATGAGTGGGAAATTAATGTTATAGAGTTTTCCAGGTATGCCTTAGTACTACAGGATCAAAGCAATTATGAATGTGGTAAATTATTTATTACAGAAGATTAAAAATTACTGTTTGTTTTGCACAGAAATTTTTTGAAACATTTGTCTTTTTCAGGCTGTACTCTGCCATCTCAGGCAATTTTGGGTCAGATTTCTCATTATGTATTGGTAGTCCAACAACACTGGAGGAAGAAAAGAGGTAATGCTTTGTAGTTCCTAGTATCTTTTGGTTTTAATATAATAGAAAGACACAGTAACTACTAATTGATGATGCTAATGGTACTTTTTCTTTACATTTACAGGAAAAAATAAATGGGCTACCATGGTAAAAGATTGAGTTACTTTTTAAAATTTTGCCTACAGTTGAAGTCAGGAAAGGCTGTACCTATAACTATATCATGGCAAAGACACTGATCTGAACACAAATTTGAGATAATGTTTTGCAAAGCCCTATAGTAAAAAAATGCCAAGGGGGAAGAACTAAGGAAGACCTAGGATTTTATAATTTTATTATAAAATGACTAATCTCTAGCTCATTATTATTGATACCCATATAGCTAATCACATGATTTTATTTGGATTTAATGAAAGGAAGACATTATAACATTTCTTAAAATTAATTTATCCATTATAATCTCCATAGATAAGGACACAGTGATTAACAGAGCAGAAGATTAATAATAAGATTATTTCAACTGAAATGAAAGTTTCCCCAATAAGAAAACGATCGCAGAATTGGAGATAGTCCCTGAAAATCAAGAGATGAAAGGCACCTTACCTCTCTCTGGCTGAAATGCTGATGGAGGTACCTGATTACGTTTCTCTCTTAATTGCTTCAGTTTTTTAGCATGAACCTTTCCCACATAGTGAGACTGAGCAACGATTGCAGAGTTGAAATTCATGTTGCAGAGATTACAATGTTTGTTTCTGTCCAGTAGTCCACTCTCATGTGCCTGAAGTAAACACAATCTTGTTGGAAAGATTCAATAACTCAAAATTTAGAATTACAACATCAATGTAAACCACTCACCTGAGAATTCCTAACATGCCTCTTCATTTTCTTACTGTATAGTGCACTTTGTTCCCTATGCACTTGAAAGTAAAATATAACATTTTGAACATGTCTTTGACTCTGAAAAAAAGATATAACATGACTTTGTTTATTCAGTAACATTAATTCAAAATTAATACCTCTCTGAATGGAAGGGTAATAGAAAATGTCGCCCCCCCCAGGCAGCATTCTTCAATTGGTAGTTGCCCAGGTAATAGTTCCAGTTGCATTTCCTGTTACTTTTGTTCTTTAGAAAAGGCTGGTCACTGTGATGATGTATGGCTGGTCACTATGATGCATATTGTAAGAACCAATCCCCAATTAAAAAGCCAGTCTGCTTCTGTACTTTTTTCTTGCTTATCCCATATAAGCTCTAGACCACCAGAGATCAGGGCCTGATATTTTTGGAAAGATCCCAATCAGTGCCCATCAACATAAAATAAATCTGCCTTCAAATCCTGAGTGTCGTTTCAGTGTTTCTGTTTGCCATTGCATCTGGTCCATCAGCCAGGAAGACTGACCATGCTGACCTCTTTGGTCACTGGTCGTGGCCCTGGCAGATGGAGCAAGGACCTCTCGAGGTCTAGACAAGATGATATGCCTTGGAGATTTCTCAAGTCCCCTTGCAGGTCTGGAGAATACCTGTCTCCCCCTTGAGGAGGTCACATTGGATCCCAAAGGGAGGAGGATGCAGTCTGTCTGTCTGCTTGCCTACCTGTGTGATTGCCATAAGAACCCCCAGGGGCACCCCAGTTAGTCTGTCAGTCCTGCTCAGTTCAAGCAGGAGAGATTGATCACCTCTTATTAGTCGGGACCACCCTCCAGTGAAGGGGGTTGGAATGTTTTAACCCTTGAATGCTTACTGAATGAATGTGAGTGGACCGGAAAACATGAGCAGTAGGCTGCTCATCTGTGCACCAAGACTTGGAAGCACTGATTGCAGTGGCTGATTGGGACTTCACCTGTAGTTCCATGGTGATTGACATGTGGCACAATGGAGGTCGTGCACCCTCCTTAGCTAATTTGTGCCTAAGTTCCTGTGAGGGGCAAGGCCAGGTGGGTATCTGAATGGTCTCTGTCTCCGAGGGGCACCCACCTTTTGTCTGCTGTGCCATCACTCAAGGGTACACAACACACACATAGGAAGTCAGAGATGGGAATTAGTCAAAATCCACAGTCCCTGACTGTAGGAAAAAAGGGATTTTACAGAGTTAAAAAAATGAAACCAAACCACTTGCTGTATCTCAAAGGAAAAAAAGGGAAAAAGAGGCCCATTCTTCCTGAGAACTCCACCTTGGCACCCTCCTCGGCTGCCTCAGTTGCTGCCAACACCTATAGCTTCATTTCCCACTCCTGACTTGTCTACTTTGAAGAACTGAACTAGTTCCAGCTAGCCATTGCCTGCATTTGGTCAGAGACCCTCCACCCAAACCTTCTGCTTCATGGCTATGCCTATCCTGGTCCGATGATGTCGTCTAATGCCCACCAAAGATGCCTGTTACTAATTCCTTCTGATTTCCACAGTTTGACTGAGGAAAAATTGGATTGTGAGCCCTGACTAATGAGTTGTCATGTCCTTTCCAAAGGTCACTCTGCCTAGAAACAACTCAGTTGAGCACTTCTCAAAGACATCAAAAGGGAGGCAAAAAGCCCATCAACCACTGTTACCCGGAAGTCTAATAAAAGCACCTGATGTCCATAAGAAAATCCAGTCTGATACATGGCCAAACCTTCTGGCTATGAGTTATAAGGGCTATGGATACAAAAAGTAAATGCTCCCTCCATCTGCAAGACACAAGGGAACCTGACTACCCAGGTCCACCTCAAGCTGAATCTCTCCTTGTCCTGTCAAGCCTGGATGGATAGGACAGACTGAACTCTATCATACTGGGTTCCTCAGAGCTTGCAGTCATTGCAAAGGTCGGGGGTAAACCTCTGACTTTCCTGGGAGACAATGAAACCGAACTCTCTTCCTTCAAAAGTGCCCTCTGTCAAAAAGTTTGCATCTTTGGGGCAACTGGGACTCTTGCCTCTTGCCCCTCTGCCATTCACCAACTTGCAGTATGGGAGGACATCTCACCAAACTTGAATTCCTATGTAAACCAGTCCCCATACTGCAATTAGAAGCGATTGGACTGTCTCCTATGCATCAAGCCAATCAGCCTCCCTCTCGTTTAACCCTGGACTTTCAAGTTTGACTATTCCCCAAGAGGAAGATGACACCTGCATCAGCCTGAGAAAGATAACCACAATCCTGAAGTTCTGAAAACTCTCCTAACAGAGGTATGGGCTAAAGACTCACCTATGAGCTTGGCCATCAACCATGCCACTTCACTGTGACCCCCACTACTGTCAAATGTCATGAGAAGCACAAGCAGGCATCCAGCCACACTTCAGCCTGATAGACTGTTAATCACCTTTGGCAAGATCTTCGTGTCATCAACAATGTAGCCATTACCTTACATTCTGTTTCCTAACCAATACACCCTTTTGGACTGTTACTCAATTGCCCAAAGGGTTTGGGAACTCTCCCACTATTTTCCAGGAGGTTTTGATGAAAGATTTGTCCAAGCCACCAGCATCTTTTCTTTGAGACAGCCTGTTTCTCTGTCCTTTCCAGTTCTGTCATGGCCCCTCAAGAAAGAAAAAAATGAGACTTCAAAACCACACAATGTTTATAGACTGTCAAATTGCTAAAACACGCTGTTCCTGCTTGTGGAAGCCAGTTCAAGATCTTTGAGCTGTCAGTGCCACCACAGCTGCCCTCTACATGCTGCCTCAGTCTTTGTCCACACACAGCCTGCTGATACACCTGCCTGGTGGACCTAAAGAATGCTTTCTTCTGCCTTTGGTTGGCTCCTCTCAGCCATCCTCTCTTCAAAAAGACCACAGTTCTGGACTCAAAAGTCAACTGACCTGGACTCAACCTCCCAGAGGTTCAAAACTTGTTTACCCTCTTTGGACAAGCAGACTGTCAGACCCTGGGAGTGCCCAGTGGCCTACTAGTACAAATACTTGGGGGATCACATTGCTAATGGCTGCCTCCTCTCTTTGCTTCTGTGCTCTAATAGCCACTGTCATTCTGATCAAAAAATCTGACAAGCTCACCTTAGGCTGATACCTAACTATTGACATGGCACATGCTGTACCAGACCTCCTGAATAACTCTGGACTGCCTGGAACTGACTGAGACACTGTTCTTTAGCTGACCAGACTTAGTAATGAACCCCTTCACAGATGCTGAGTATACCCTGTTTATGGATGAAAGTACTGTAGCTCTGTTAAGAATGGAGTCCGACAGGCTAGATATGCTATGGTCACCTTGGACAAAGTTATTTTGGCCAAAGCTCTCCTGCTACTGCTTCCTGCTGCTGTTTGGAAATCTGCCACCAAGGATGCCAAACCTATGCTCAGAACAATCTGGTCCAGGCCCAAAGCCCTGTCCAGGGATCCAACTGACTGAAACATCAACACCAGCCACCAGACCTGCTCTCACCATATCTTCTGCAAGTTCAAGCAACTGTGCTGGTTTCCATACCCCTGCAGCCAGCTCAAGCTTCAGCATCTGTATCACTGGCCCTGACCTCATGCAACATAATGGATTCTCTTCATTTAAGGATATATAGATAGATTACATAGAAATAAAACATAACCCTACAGAAACAGCTTGTAACTAGCTCCACAAAAGTTTAGCTAAAATATCAGCTATACCTGTAGACACTCCTACACATACATATAATTCAAGTGACCCCTACAAGTTTTAAAAATCCACCCTTAGATCTGCTGGAGAATTTATCTGGTTCATTCAGAAGAGACGACATATTCAAAGCCCTGCTCTGGTCACTCTGGATGCAGACTAGTCCACGCATGGTTGAAGCTTGAGGACATAATTTACAGGATTGCTCTATATGCATTCCCCTTGATTTTTGTGTCTTTTCAGGCTGCTTACCCCAGTCCTTGCTTCCCTGCCCGTTATTAGTTGTGATTTCTATGGATGGTTTTCCCAAGAGAATAGAACAATCAGTTGAATACTTGACCAAGATTTGATGAGCATCCAAGGCACATTGGACATTCTCCTAGGTCAGAGTCACTCCCCAACTACCTTGCCAGAGTGACATTACAGAACAGACGGGATTGAATTATGTTTCTTCCTAAAAGCAATTTAGGGAAAATCTCTGTAATAAGACAATCTTGGTGACCTTGGCTAGGGCCCATCCTGGGATCCCTGACAACCCTAATGCTACTGCTTCTAGATGGGCCTTGTCTCAGAAGATCACATGTAATATGCTCAGCAAAGATTTGCCAGGGAAACTAAAAGAGGGGACAGGTGTAACAGAAAATGCCTCCTCAGCCGGTGTACTTCAGTTTGTTTGTTGCCCAGGTAGTAGTTGCAGTTACATTTCCTGTTACTTTTGTTTCTTAGAAACGGCTAATCACTGTGATGTATATCTGGTCACTATGAAGCATATTATAAGAACCAATCCCCAACTGACAAGCCATTCTGCCTCTGTACTTCCTTCTTGCTTATCCCATATAAGCCCTAGACCACCAGAGATCAGGGTCTGATATTTTGGGAATGATTCTAATCAGTATCCATCTCTGTAAAATAAACCTGTCTCCAAATTCTGGGTGTCATTTCAGTGTTTCTCCATGCCATTGCAGAAGGACAGTACTATTGAGTTTTATTATATTTTATCCACACTACATTTATGAAAGAGCTTCACATGCTTTAAATCTCACATATTTTAAATCTCACTTAAAATAATGCTGCAATTTAGAAACCAGTATTTTTTTAGGTTCTTGTTTTTTATAGACACTTCCAGTTGCTACCCCATATTAAATGTTTTTGTTTTCCTTAGTTACAAGTCTTGGGCAATGTACCTAGCTAAAACATTATCTTTTCCAGCCTCTTTCACAAAGATGTAGTTACGTGACTAGATTATGTCCAGTAAGATGTACTTTGGCGAAGTTTGCTTAAAAGACTAGGAGATAAGCCTTTTTTCTATCCTTCCTTCTTGCTTCTGAAGTTAAGACGTAGAGGATGGAGTTCATCTTGTCCATGGGTGACTTTTAGGACAAAAGGCAGTTCATTAGAGCTGAAAGACAAAATGCTCAGCCTTCTTATGATTTCACAAATCTGTAAGATCAGCCTACCTTTCAAATTATTTTTTGTAAGGAAATAAACTGTTCCAGATTCAAGCTACATTAGGACAAGTGTATTGCCAAATATGTGGGAATGTCCAAGGTGTTTGGTGTAGGTAGAAGAGAATCTAACATTTCCTGAACACAATGAGGTAACCACTCTCTCTTTATGGATTTTTTTTGGAAACAGGATCTTTCTGTGTAGTTTGGGCTGTCCTTGACTCAACTGTGTAGGCCGGCTTGGCTTTGATCCACCCACCTCAGCCTCCCAAGTGCTAAGATTACAGGTGTGAGCCATTACACAAGGCTGGAATTTTAAATTGTGAAATACATTCATCATAAATAAAAAACAGGAGAGAGTATGGCTGAAGTCCCATGCCCACCATCTAGTCTCAATAGATACTTGAATTTTGCTCTACTTTTTCAGATCTCCTTTTCAAAAGAGGTAAAATCTTAGATACAATTGTATATCATAACACCTTTTTCCTGTATCTCCATAGGTAAAGCTGTGGTATCACTTATTTTTATGTTTTTATTTTTTTACTATCTATTATTGTTTGGATCATAAATGTCCTCCAAGTGCTCATGTGGTGAAAGGTTGGTCTTCAGCTCATGGTGCTACTGGGAGATGGTGGATACTCTAAGCGATAAGGCCTAGTTGGAAGAAGCAGGTGAGGGGCATGCCTTTGCAGAGTATATTTTGTTCATTGTCTCCTCCTATCTTCTATTTCCCTCCCTATCTCCCTCCCTCTTGTCTGACATGAGGCAAGCAGCCTTCCTGTACCATGATGTTGTGCCTCACCACAGGCCCAGAAAGAATGGAGGTAGCTATCCATGGACTGAGACATCTAAAGCAGTGAGCCAGAATAAAATTTTGGTTAAGTTGTTTATCTCAGAGATTTGTCAGTAATGGAAAGTGAATACACTATATATGTGGGTACTCATAAAGTTTATGTAATGTTGACTTTACAAAATTGCAAACATTGAATCATTCAGTACTGTTATGCCTTATATCTAAATGTCTCCCCAAAGCTTCATGTGATCATAAGATGGGCTTTCAAGAGATGAATGGAAGATGGGTATGTGATACTCATCACTGGATTAGTCCACTGATGGGCTTATAGCTGGGTGTAATGTTGCGAAGTGAAGCCTGGTGGGAAGAGTTGGCTCACTGCTTCCCCGTGGGCATGATACATATATCCCACCTCCCTTGAGCGTGCACTACTTTCTTCCTACTTTGCCGTAATCTCTTTCTCCTCTCACATTTCCCTCTGCCATACTTGAAGCCAGACAACCATGAACTGAAACGTGTAGAACCTGTGAACTAAAATAAACTGCTCCTTCTTTAACTTATAGGCATTGGCTATTGTGTCCCAGCAATGAGAAAGTAAGGCAAATGCATATTTTTCTACAAATTGCTTCTGAACCTCAATATTACATTTCAAACATTTATCCATATTGATACATATAGCTGTAGTTTATTCAGGTTGCACACTATATAATGACCTATTTCAAATGCTATCCAACCACTCCCCTACTGAAAGTAGTTACGCTTCTGTTTATTTTGTTGTTACAAGCATTGCTGGCATGAACATATGTAAACATATTTCCTAATATACATATTCAAGAGTTTGTTTAGAGTAGATATCTAGGTCTGAAATTTTGCCTCATGGTATGCAGATTTTCAACCTTATAAGGTATTGGGAAATTCTGAAAAAAGGATTTCATCTCCAAATGTATTAAGTGTTTCTGTGTCTCTATATTCTTCTGAAATGTTAAATTGTATTAGATTTTAGTGTTTTCCATTATATTATAGATTGTCTATGATAGTTGATTATCATTTCATATTGAATTTCCTATTGGTACACTAGTGAAATTGAGTATCTCTTCTGAAGCCTATTCATATCAATTTTTACTTTTTCTTTTGGATTTTTGTTCTGATTGGTAGTCCTTTATATATTCTAGACATTAATTTTTTGTGTTAGAAATACCACTCAATCTGTGGTCCATCTTTTAACTTACTTTATGAATTTTTTGTCATAAATTTCCCTTAAAGCTATTATGACTTATTATAAAGCGATCACTTAAAATGAAATAGTTGTAGAGATAGAAAAACAAATCAGTACAATAAAACAGAAAAATAGCGTGAAAACCAGACCAATATATGTGGAAAATAATATATGGTAGAGGAAGCACTGCAAGTTCATGGAACAAGGTTGAACTATACAAGAGGTGACCCAAATATAAGGTAAATGTTAACATTTAAAAATATTATTCCTGTTAATTTCCATTGAAATACTTCCTATGCTTTGAACACATTTATCCCATCATTCCTGTCACTTTCAAAAGTGTTCTGCAAGTCCTCTTTTGTGAGTATTTTTACAATATGTGCTTAAAAATACAGTGAATGTTGCTGCTGAGTGCTATCCAATGGAAAGGCAAGGGTATAAAAATACGGTGTGTCCTCATCCACTTCAATCACTGGAGCTGGCATAGTTAAAATGACCATGAAAGGTAAATATTTTGTGTTGATTCAGGGCATTGAGGCAGCCACTCATTGTGACTGAAGATTTACAAAAGTGGACTTCCAGAACCGCTTTAGAAAATGGCAAGAATAAGTGTACTGAAAATAGTAGAGAGTACTGTGAAAAGAATGAATGCAATACATCTTTTACTGTAACAATTTTTAAAACTTTAAATATTTTCCATATTATCACACTTAATATAGTTCTGATTATAACTGGTATCCATATGAAAATATATTATCATCTTCCGCACACAAAATTAATACCAAATGGATTAGTACTTTAATGTATGAAATAAAACTTTCCCAAGTTTAGCAGAAAACGAAACTACATACATAAGAAAAGTGTATAGGTTGTTTTATCAAGCACAAGCATAAATGCAAAGGGAAATACTAAGAAATACAACCTCAAAGTCCTACTGAATTGTCATCTTTTACATTTACAATGAACACTACCTTGATATAGTGTGAAAGCCTTAACTGAGCTGTATACAAAAGAGAAAAATATTCATGCTTTTTAAGTAGAATATTTATATAGAACATATTTTCAAATATACAGACAATTATGTATAGTTTTGAGCTGATGATTTAATAGGCTCTACAACCTAACTGTAAATATCACTGAAATTTAAATTTAAAAATTTAGTACAATATTCACATAATTTTTCACAGCAGTTAAAATTATTACAGATTCTTGGAGGCTGAAACAGGAGGCTTGCAAGTTTAGGCCAGGCTGGGAAACTTAGATACACCCTGCCTTAACATGAAAAAAGAAAAGGGTTGGGGATATAGCTCAGTGCGAGGACCCTGGGTTCAATTACCAGAACTATAAACACTGTATACAGGATAAAATGTACAGAATGTGGGGGGCTGGGGATTTAGCTCAGCAGCAAAGCGCCTGCCTGGCAAGCGCAAGGTCGTGAGTTCGGTTCCCGGTACCGGAGAAAAACCAAAAAAA
>NW_004955503.1:8055394-8065308 GCF_000276665.1 Chinchilla lanigera
ATATATATATACTTTGGTAAGAATGTATATATGTTTATGATCAGAAAATATATTAAAATCATAGAAGCAAAGGAGAAATTAAATGACAGTTAAGCACCAATGATAGAATTATTACTATTATTATTGTTGTTTTCATTTTTCTATTTTTTTACAATGAATAACACTAAAAACTATGTTTGAGATTTAAATTCAAATAGTTCTGACCACAATTTTCAGAGCCACTCGTCACTCTTAACTAATTCTAAATCTTTGATTTATAGGTTCTGAGAATACACTAATCACACTCCAATGTTTGATTTCACTTCATTCTCACATGTACAGTAAGAAAGTTTTTGCTGCTCTCATATTTTAGGCTTAAGAAACATGTCTAGAAAGGTGACGTGACTTGTTCAGTTACACGAGTAGTCAATTTCCCTATCAGTAATCACAGTAATATAATCCTCATCAATATAAAGACTGAAATATAGTTACCAGTGAGATTAGCAATGGCAAAACTAAATGAGGTATATTAAAAATTAGAACTGATAATACAGTTGTTTGAAAAACTTCTATCTAGTACTTTGGTAATCTAGAGATCAGATATAAAATAAACCTAATGTCTCATCAGATGAGGCAGAATATGAAGCGATGATAAGTGAAAAAAAACACTGAGTATGAAATCTGGGGAAATCGTTTTTAGGCTTAGTCATTCCAATGAATAGCCACAAAGAATTATGCTGGATGTTAGTTTTCTAATCTATGAACTAAAGGAGTAAGAAAAGTATGCACATTCTCATGTAGATCTAAAGTTTTATGGTTGAGTGCTTAAACACATGGTTAATTCAAATGCAAAACTGGTTCATTTTGTTTCTATAGTTTTCATTTATGGTATGTATGCCTGTTTGTTAATATGTTTTCCTTCTTTTATTTTTAAAATAAATTTTTAAAAAAGGAAAACTCTGGGAGTCCTTAAAGATCCATTAATTCATATTTCTAGCTTCCTATGCAAGTATGATACTGCCTCCCTTCTATTTACTACAAGAACAAATGATATAGTAACTTAATAAATACAACAGAAAGCATGATGTTGAGAAGAAAAGAAAATAAGCTTTGGAGTCAAAACAACTTGAATTTAAATCTCATCAAACTTGAGGCAGTGTGTTACTGTCTCTCTCTGAGCCAGGGTTCTCATCCATCAAAGGGAAATAATACCACTTATTTCATAAGATTCTTGTAATAAATAAGATGATTTACATGAAGTTTATTTGCTACATTTAAAATCTTGCTTTTGCCAGGCATGGTGGTGCATGCCTCTAATCCCAGCACTCAGGAAGCTGAGGTAGGGGGATTGTTGTGAGTTCGAGACCAGCCTGGGCTACAAAATGAGTTCAAGGCCGGCATGAACTGCATAGAGAGACCCTGTCTCAAAAAGACAAAAAATAAATAAATAAAATTAAAATAAAATCTCGCTTTCAACTTGGTCTTATTATACTTAACCAACCTTATAATGTGAATTCCTTTGTGCTCTGTTCTGCAGCACCACTCCACATATTTGACAAAAATGATCTGTAAAAAGTCCAGCCCTTTTCTGCTCATTCTTATTGGCATCTGTGAACAAAATAAAGGGAAGTAAGATAATATATCATGTTCACGAATATTTGGAAATACCATTTAATTCCTCACGATGTATTTCTTCTCTTCAAAACTGAGTGATTTTGAGGGTATAGCTTGTTTCTCAAGTATACCATTTTATATACTAATATTAAGTATGCCTCATGTCTAATGATGAATAGGGTTATATTCATTTAGGATGATAAATCTAGGTGATGACCCTCTAAATAATAGACACAAGAGCATCAGTAGCTTCATGAGAGTCCCAAAATGATTTGGATAATCAATAATGAAAGACTGAATTAAAAACCCAAGCCTTTATATTTTTTGTTTTATGGCACAAAATCCTAAGAAATGGAGTCATAAGACTATCACTTATCTTGAGATATAGTCACAATGTTATCTAAAAGTCCCAGGGAAGTACAAATCACCTTTGTCCATGATAGGTAAACAACCTTGTATCATTATACAAACACTAGAGCATTCATTTGGCTAAACAAATCTCATATAAGTCCCCCCAAAGATATAATGTTCATATAAAATAAAACCTAGAAATAGATGCTGTATTTTTCACTGTAATAAGTAACACATGCCAAATATTTCTGTATTTACACTTCAAGTCCTCACATTTTATCTGACATCCTTAATAACTTCAACATACTGTGCCAAAGGTTTGTTGTTTATGTATAGGATATAAGTCACAAAATATCAAAATTGTGTTCATTATTTGGCTATTTACATGAATGAGTTGGTAATACATATACTTTTATGAAAGATGCCAATGGGATATTAAATAAAAAGTTGTAGAATATAATATAGCATACCTAATTTCAAAATTAAATATACACACACATATACAAAGAAAATTATGAATAATATGAACTATTAAAAAATTAACTTTGGGAAGTGGGAGAAATAAAGGATTAAGGAGAGGAAAGTAATATTTTCTCTCTGTATAATTGTCTTAATTTTTGCAAAAACACATATGACTTTCTAATTAAAAATGATCAGAATAGATGTTTGCAAGATAGTAAAATAGGGCTCTCCAGTGTTTGTCCTCCCATAGAAGCCTCAATTTGAAAAACTATCCACCCATGAAAACACCTTCCCAAGCACTAATGAAGCCAAGCAAGTGATTACAGCACTTGGTTATACCCCAGAAATAAGATGCACTGAAAAGTATAAGAAGGTCAACTTGACATTACCTGCATCCCTGCTGCCCAACTCCCTGGCGACCTAGCATAAAAAGCTATAAACAGTGGTTGAGAGAACCAGACTTTATTTTGAACACCAACATTATGTCTACACACCCCACTAAAACATAGTAGGAAGCAGGTCTCCACAACCCCAGCCTACAGACTGGCACCTGAAGACTGAGCCTCCGTTCCTGTTCTGGTGTCAGATCAGATCATTCTTCCCTAGCCTCCGGGTCTGTGCAAAACACTCAGTTTCTAGGTTGCTCCAATGCCAGGTCAGCCTTAGTGACCTTGGACTCTGGACTGCCCTCACCACCATCTTGGCCTTCACCACAGTCCCATGATTTAGGCCGGATGTAGAATCAGGCTGATTCCTGCAGCCCTAGGTATCAGGTGCACACACATGCACCCAACCCTTAAGCCAGAACCTGGGAATATCGGCTGTAGGCCTGTACTCACTGACTGACCTGTTAAGCATGCCCCAGTGCCAACGAAGATCCTGCAACCCCGGGGCAATCCTAATAGCCTCACCTTCCAGGTTGGTCCCTGTAGCCTTATTCTCAAGAAGATGTGGTTCCAGGGATGTTCCGCTAGATCCCAGTGTTAGACTAGCCCCCATAGATTTATGATCTAGGACTACTCCTGTGTACCCATATACCATACTGATCCCTGAGGCTTCAGGACTTAGGTTTACCTTTCTTGACTAAACCTCTAAGTCAGTACAGCCAGCTTTTACAACAGTACCAGAAGCTCCAGCCTTTAGGACAGGCTCAGTGGTTCTAGATATCCCATTAGCACATATGATCCTAGGCTATAAATGAGCCCCTGCAGATTCAGGTTATACACTGGGCACAGCACCCACCTGGTCCCTGCAGCCCTAGGTGCCAGAAGACTCAGGATTTAAGCTTGCTCCAGAATACTAAGCGCTTAGACCTATCCTAATAGATAGATCCTAGTGCCAGGCTGGATGTCTTGAATTAAGGTTCTAAGATCAGTCCTAAAAATTCAGGTACCAGCATTATTCCAGTGGTCCCACGTACCAAGCCTGCCTCAGAATCAAGCCAGACCCTGCAGATCTAGGCTTAGAGCCCACCCTTACACCAGGTCAGTCCCTCTGGGCCAAGGTTTCAGGCTAGATTGTGCAGGCACAAGATCCAGGCCTGTCCTTGTGAACCCAGGCTCAAGGACCGTCCTTGGAGACCCAATCAACATGTCTACCACACTAGATTACAACCTCAGACCCAGTCCTGAGGACCAGATACAAGGCCTGCATGTCTGCTGACCCTGGTACTGGTCAGAGTGCCAAGAATAGCAGAAGCAAAGACTTCCTGAGGACCATGTCAGATGGCCTGCCTAAAATCTCTGAGCAGGCTGACTAGTGAAGGGCTTTCCCTGAGAGAGCCAATCTTCAAAAACTAGTATAAGGGCCTACTTCATTAAGTATGGTGCTATCAATGTAAGGTAACAAGAAACATGAAAAAGCAAGGGGACCTAATACCACAAAAGAACACAATAATTTCTTAGCAGCTAACTAAAGAAATGAAGATATATGAACTTTCTGATAAAGAATTCAAAATAACTGTTTTAAGGAAGCTCAGCAAATCCAAGAAAGTAGAAAATTCAATGCAATTAAGAAAACACTAGTGGCAAAACTAGATATTTAACAGACAAATCAAAAACTATAAGTAAAAAATCAATTCTGAAGTTGAAAAACACAATGAAATGAAAACTACAACACAGATCATCAGCAGAAGACTAGATCAGGCAGAAGAAACAATCTACAACTTCAAAGGCAGCTTATTTGAAAACATATAAACCAGAAAAATGAATGAAGAGGAATGAAGAAAGCTTTGGGCACTGTGTATAGTGCAGCCTGCACTCTGAGCACTTGGGGAGGCTGAGGCAGAAGGATCTCTCAGTTCAAGGCCACCTTGTCCTACACAGTGAGTTCAAGGCCAGCTGGAACTACATAGCAAGACTCTGCCTCAAAAACAAACAAACAGGAAAGACAGGTTTTGGGATTTATAAGATAGCAAGGAAAGAGAAAATTCTATGGTTATAGAAATTCAAGAACGAGAAGAGAAAGATAAAGGGTTAGAAAGTTCATTTAAAGAAAAATAGCAGAAAGCTTTCCAAATTTGGAGACAGATGTAAATATCCAGGTACAGGGGCTGGGGATTTAGCTCAGTGGCACAGCGCCTGCCTGGCAAGTGTGAGGTTGTGAGTTGGATTCCCAGTACCGGAAAAACAAAACCAAAATCAAAACAAAACAAAAAATAAGAATATAAATATCCAGGTACAGAAAGGTAGAAGGTCTCCAATGAAATCCAAGCCAAACAAAATTACTCCTAGACCTAAAAATTGAGGACAAATAGAGGATCCTGAAAGCTGAAAGAGAAAAGGAAACAATACAGAAAGGAGTTTCAAGTTACATGAGTCTCATAAAGGCTATCAGTAGAGTTCTCAGCAGAGACTACAGACCAGGAGAGTGTGGGATGATGTACTGAAAATGCTGAAGGAAAAAGAAATCTGTCACCCAAGGCAGGAGGTAAGAGGCAGGACTATCGTATCCAGAAAAGCTGTCCTTCAGAAACGAAGAAGAGATAAAGACTTTCCAAGACAAGCAAAAGCTGAGGGAGTTTATCTCCACCAGTGCTACCTTATATGAAATGGTAAAGGGAGTACTAGTTGCAAAAAAAAAAAAAAGTGCTACCATGAAAATATATGAAAGTAAAACACGGACTGGTAAAAGTGAATACAAATTCTAATATTGTAATGGTGGTATGTAAACCTCTCGTTTCTTTAGTAAGCAAGGTTAAACAACAAAACTTTTAAAAATAATGACAGCTGTAGGAACTTGAGGAATATACTGTGTAGAAAGTATATGTAATTGTGACATCAAAAATATAAAATGCTGGGGAGAGGTCAAAGTGTAGTTTTACATGATCAAAATTGTTAGTATGTTATGACTATACTTTTGCAAATGTCATACTAATGTCATATGCAAATGTCATACTAACTAAAAAGATCACAGATCCATAAAAGAACAGATATATAAAAGAAACTAGAAAGAAGGAAAGCATACCACTAGAAAATCAACCACAAAAGAAGACTGTAAGGGAAGAAAAAGTGAGCAAAAGATCTACAAAAAATGAGAAAAACAATAACATGACATTTTAAAATCCTTAAATCAATAATTACCTTGTATGTAAGTGGGTTAAATTCATTAACAGTGACTAAATGGATTAATAAAAAACAAGACCCAAATATATGATGCTATAAGATTCACTTCATATTAAAGGACATATGCAGAATGTGAAAAGATAGAAAAGATATTCTATGGAAATGAAATCCAAAAGATAGTAAAAATAATTGTATTTACATAAAAAATTGAAAATACTCATTTAAAACTTATGTTAACCGGGTGTGGTGGTGCATGCCTGTAATATCAACACTCAAGAGGGTTGCTGCAAGTTCGAGGCCAGGCTGGGCTACATAAGCAAGTTCAAGGCCAGCAAACAAACAAACAAATAATTTATGTTTGATATCTTCAACTAAGCAAAATTTTCAATAACACTATTGAAAGTATAACACTGGCTGACAGATTCAAATACTGTAATATAAGATTAAGAAGCTTATTTTTAAAATTACAAGTTCAAGACAAGAATAACTAATTAGAAACATATCAGGAATGACTTAATAGTTACTACTTTATCTCTATAAATGGCAGTATCACCTCAATTAATTTTGAGGTTATTTGAAAATATGATTTATTTAACTTTGACCCCAACATCAATAAAGTAAAAGGAGCAACTAAAATGTACTTCAGGACTTCCCTTGCTTTAGAATTAGCTACTATGTGCAACATGAGCACAGCGGTATAATCTTGAGCTTCCCATTAAAAAATATTTAATAATGATAACAACAACAACTAAATATTACCTTTTTGGAGGAAATATAAGGTAGGACAGAAGGAATACTTCTTTAAAAATAAGAGTACCACTAATTTAAAGAAAGGTTAAAGAATTCATAAAATTTTACACTGATTTCTCTTTTGATCAACCCTGAATTCTAGGTTTCCCCACTAGTAATACAGCTTAAAATTGACACTCTAGTTGGTCAATGCCAAGACTGGTATTTACTCCATTACTGATGTTCCAGATTTCTATGAAGTCCATGAAATTACTGGCACCCCTACAATGTTTCCTTAGAATAGTATTACCTAGCCTTAACAATTCATTTTCTCACACCAAGTCTTGGTCAGTTTTTATCAAATATAATATTCCAAATCTCAGCCTCTCCCAAGCAAATCACTCATTCATGTTAATTCTGAGGAAGATACTAGACTGTTGGTTCACATTTAAATGTACTTAACAGAATCTGGCCCAATTTTACGTAAGTAGGATGATCTCCTAATCAATTCAAATATGTTTATATCTACTCACATTTTCATTCTTCATGGAAATTTTTTTCTTGATTAGTGTTTCACATCGAGTTCATATGTACAGCTTTTCAAAATAGTACCTGCTGAGTCAAAGTCAAAATCTCTGTGACTGACTGAATTCTTACACAAGTGATTGTGATGTTCAACTGTCAATGTTTGACAAGGCAGGGTCAGACACTTAACATAATGCCTGCCCAACATTTATTTCGTAAGGAGAACTACAGAAAGGTGTTATCATCTATAATGTTACTTCCAAGCTAAATTATGCTTTAGTCTAAATTGTAGAGATTTTGGAAGGAAATATTCCTTGGAATTACTTTACTTCTCCATAGTTTAAACACAAGAACCTGTTTTTAAGCAAACTCTTCAGAAATCTGTTTGGGTGTGATCTCTTATGACAGCCAAATGAATAGTCTAGTTTAACCTTCCATTATGGTAGTTCTAAACTGTTGCTGCACATTAGAGTAATCAATTAACACATACCAATTCTCAAGTTCCACGTCACATTAATCAGAATTACCTAATTAATCAGAATCTGTGTAACTGGTTCAGTTGATTTTTGTTTGTTTATTGAATCTTCTCATGTGATTTTATTGCACAGTAAAGGTAGAGAGCAAGTGCTGTTTTTCTTAAGAGTTTCATGGGCAATTGTTGAACTGAAATCTATTTTCTTAGACAACAAGTCCTCAAACTTTAGTGTATGTCAAAATCTCCTGGAAAATTGTTATAAGAAATTACTGCACCCTGCCTCCAGCATTTCTAATTCAAGTGTTCTGGGCTGGGCCAGTCTTAGTCATTGCCAAAACACAGTGCCCAAAACTCACAACTTAAAGAAAAGTTTATTTTGGTTCACAGTTTGTAGAGGTTAGTCCATAGTCTGCTTGCTCCAAGGCAGGTTGGCACAGCAGAGGGGTAGAGCAGAGAAGAAATAGTTCACAGAATGGCAAACAGTAAGCAGAGTGATGGATCAAGGAAAGAGGGAGGGAGGCATAATCTTTCAGGCCACACCCCCAGTGACCCCACCTTCTCTGACCAAGCTTTACTTCCCAACATCACATTTAGCCATAAATTATCCACGTGCCTCCTATGAGGTTTTGGTGGGACATATGGATATAGATCATAACATTCTGCCCCAATCCCCCAAAATACTCATGTGCATCTCTATGCAAAATGCATTTACTCCATCTGTAAGAGTTGCCAAAGACTTTAACAGTTTCACCACTGCTCTAAAGTGTAAGTCCAGCATTTTCTCTCAGCTTTGAGGCAAGCTCTTAGCTCTGATCCCCTGTGAATGAAAAGAAAATCAAACGCTTCCAACATACAGTGGTGCAGTATAAAAATTCCCATTCCAAATGCGAGAAATAAGAGTATAGAAAGGAACAGGACCAAGAAAGAGTGAAATGCAGTAGGGCAAGTATTAAATCCTATATCCCTATGTCCAGGACTTTGGGTAAACTGTGGTGAGATGGGAATGTCAAGGCCTTGGGTAGCCCTGCTCCCACTTGGCACTGCTAGTGATTATAGCCCTCATGACCTCTCGCTTGGGCTGGCTTTGCTCACTCCTATCAGCTTTCTTCAAATGTTCCATGTTCCCGTCTTTCCCGACATCCTGGTGTCTCCATTGCACTTGTGGTTTTACCCTCACGACTTCATACAATGCACTCTTAGGGCCACATTGCCTGCCCTCTCATCCCTGCTTTTGAAATCTGGGTGAAAGTTTTCCTGACCCCACAGCTCCTGCATTCTGTAAAACCAGCACCATGTGGACGATGCCAAGGAGTGCTACCAGCTGGTTCAATAGCTGAGTCTTTGTGTATCTTCCTGGTGTTGAGAGAGGCTTCTGAGTACCTGAATGGCTAAGCACTGTAAACTGAATCACTGAGAATGAATTCACATTCCCTATGCTGCCTCCATTCTGGAGTACACTGCCCTGATTCTTGCAATGGTTTTCACTATTACAATTTTGAGTCTGTGAAGAGTGAGACCTTACTGGTTCCTCACATTCCCTCAAGTCATTTTTCCTATTGTCCTTTTGTAAAGTACTTGACTTCTTTTTAATTCTATTTTTTCAGCAACCAAGCTCTCCTCTGCTCCTCCTTTGCAATCCGCTATTTTAAGGAAGCTTCCTTTGTGGACAAACTCAATACTTTTTAAATCATTCAGCTGTGCCTTTTATTTTTGATTCTCAAGGTAGAGCTGGCTAAAAGCCTCCAGCTATAGCCATCCCACTACCTCAACTAAGACTGCTTTGAAATTTCTTCCACCAGACTAGTCTGCTACCCTTAATCCAAGTCTCTTCAAAATCTCTGGATGTGAGCAAACTGTAGACAAGTTTTCTGCCAGAGCATAACACATGTGGCCTAGAGTCCAACAGCAAATGAAGTCAATTTTTCTCAACTGGAACCGCTTGAGCCTGATCTTTACATGCTTAATTATTGTCAACATTCTGGTCTTCTGAGCTCTGACCAGAACCTCACATCAAGCTCAACTCATAGCACTGTAGAGCTGCGTTTTCATGTAGCATCTCCAAAATTTTTCAAACTCCTCCCCCAAGCCAGTTCCAAAGCTTCTGAACCACATGGTCCACCAGAGTCACAGCAGCAACCTCACTTCTCTGTTACCAAGGCAGGGTGGAATGGGGGGCTGGGGATTTAGCTCAGTGGCAAAAGCGCCTGCCTGGCAAG
>NW_004955503.1:8066518-8117826 GCF_000276665.1 Chinchilla lanigera
CCTGGTACCGGAGAAAAAAAAAAAAAAAAAAAAAATAGAATTTATCATTTCAACCATTTTAAAGTGTACCATTCAGTATATTTAAATCCATATTTTGAATATTTATCTATTAATGTAGCCTAAGAGAAGTTCACTAATTTTGGTGGTCACACCATCCTGTTGACACACATAGCCAACTTTCAACTACAATACATAGTTCTATTTCATCTGGAGCTGATTAAACTGTTTGTCCAGGACAGCTATACATACAGAAACATTGCTGGACTTCCAAACAGACCCAGTATATACTCATATTAGTCCCACTTAGATTTCAACTTGTTAGATTCAACCAATCATTCCATTATTTCAAGATCTTTTTAGATACTGAGTTTGTCATCAAGATTGTGCAAGGTGGCTTTCTAAACAAAATAATTCAATTAATTAATTAATGTATTTCTCACAGGTTACTCTATGCTGCCAATTCTCCTCAGGTGGATTTCCCCTAAATTTGACATGAATGTGATAATCATTCCTTTCCGATAATGATACCTGAGGCTTAGGAACATTAAACACTTTTCTCAGAGTCACAAAGTCAGTAGGCATCAGAGCCAAGGATCAAATTCTAAATCTGCCTAAGACTTACCTCATAGGCAGTTCTTACACAGCCAAAAGTCTTGAACTACAGTATTGCTTTCTAGGCTTGGCATTCATAAGAAATATGCATGATGCACAAGAGATGCTAAATAAAAGTTTCTTTAGAACCACCTGCCTCCAACCCCATTACTTGACACAGGACATTTGAACTCTCAGATGATCAAAGTATCTTATGTGCATGTTTGAAAATATCACAGTGAAGGTCATTATTCTGTGTAATTAATGTACACTAATTTAAGAAAATCTCCTATATTCTAAAAGTGAGAGAAGAGACTGGTGATAGAAGAGACTTCAGCCAGTATCAGGCCTAGAGTGAAGAATGATCTCAGGGAATAAATGTTAAATTACAGGTCAGGTGAGCAGATGATGTTGGCTGTAAACAAGATGACTGAGAAAGAAACTAATGTTTCCTAAGTACTCACTACATGCCCTGAACAAGCGTTCTAGCAATACATAGCTGAAGAATCCTGGAGGTTTGTATCTTTCCCATCTTTCTTTTCTTTTTTATACTCTTCCTATGCTTACTCTTCTAACTCATTAGAATATAAAACAAATGTATTTTTATTGATTGCTTATTGAATGGGTATAGACTGTCCTGATTCTTACTCCCCAAGCCAGTAAAAACTGTAAAAGGCACTAGAATAAAAGAATGCATTACTGTTGTTACCCTGCTAGTACATACTGTAGCTGTATGACTAAGAACATACTCCAATCTTTCAGATTCCTATTCCTGAAGGGTTTTTTTTTTGTAATTGACTTTATATGTTTTGTGATGCTCAGTGGGAAATGTTATAATTTAGATAGGAATACATGAAGCAGAATTGTGAGCAGATACTGTAGCAGTTCTCTGTAAGAGAACCTAAATGTCCTAGCTGCTTATGGATAATAAAATTATCATAAGGTTAAAAAAAGATTTAAATTTTTAAGCAGCTATACAGTTAATAAAGACTAATGCATATTAAAAAATCAAAAGGGCCGATATTTCCACCCCAATCCTCCACTGTCTTCATTTCCTTCTCTATACCCCGAAGCTGGTTTTCTTCAAAATACTTTTTTACAAAAATGTGTACAGCATTTCTATTACCAAGTGTAATAATTTATTTATTATGGTGAACAGGCAGAAACTGCTTTAGCAAAGTTAATATTTTGGTTGTTACTTAGGTATAAGTAGTTTTCTATGACAATAAATACACACAATTCATAGCAGATAGTCATGTATCTTTCAATCAAATTTAGTAAGAAGTTAGGAGAGCTAGGGTTGAAAATATACACAAATTATACATAAATAAATTATAATGTCAAATAACAATACACTAAACAGTGAAAACTATGATTTTATTTCCCATGTGCAGCAAGTAAACATCTCTGAACAAGATAAGATAAATATCTCCTGGTTAATTTCAGGCATGTTATTTTAATATCTCTAGCATATCACTTCTGAACTATTTTTCTTCCCTTTGTATTTTTAAATTTTTATACTATTTAAGTATAAACTTGGAAAAGAGATATAGATAGCAAAGCAATATTTTATACTCAGAATTGAAGCCCAATTTACTGAAACTTGGTAGTGAAAACTTAATGGCACAAGGGTATGCTCTCAAATATTGCTGGAGATAAACTGTTTTTGAAACATACTAGAATTTCTGATGCTGATTCATTTCTTTACACTTAAATATAAAACAAAAGTAATGAGAAATGAGAACATATTGTAAAAAAGCTAGGTAAAGAGGGGAAAGAGACTAAATGTAGTAACAGAGTGAAGGCTTAAATTGATAGGATATAAAAAGATAAGATAAAACCAATGTTTAATGGATAGTCTGACTTATACTCAGGGTAAAGAGGAAAAATCTGCCTTGCTTTGTGGTCATATATTTCAGGTTTTCAACTACTAAAAATGAAACATCACTTTTATGTTATTTTTCCAAAATCAGACACATCAGAATGTTTTTCAAGTGAAAAAGTAGAGCTGGAATGCCTTAGGCTGTACTTGATGGGAGATTCCAGTCAGAGTTCAAAAGAATAGAATGCTGATAAAAATGTTGCAGATAAAGACCTGGTTCAAGAAGGTTTTGCTGGGAAGAGGAACAGCATTGGGGGTAACCCACTCTCCGTGTTCCCCCATCTCTTAGGAGCCGTCTCTCCCTTAATAAAGTTTCCTACTCTTAAAAAAAAAAAGGAACTGCATTGGCTGTTGGATTCCAGGAGCTGTGTGTTATGGACTGGTAGAAAATTTTCTGTATTTTACTTGTGTCCAGACACTTTGCCTGAGACTGAGATTAAGGGTGATTAATATGACAGAAAAAAATTCAAGACAGTCTAACGTTTTTCACTGAACATACTAAAAGATAAAACACATAAAACTTTTGAAGCTATATGTGTAGGAAAGGATTTTATTGTACCGGGAATGGAACTCAGGAGTTTATGCTTGTCAGGCAGGCGCTTGTGCCACTGAGCTATATCTCCGGCCCCCAGGAAGGATTTTCTTAACAGGACCTCAACTGCACAAGAAATAACAGCAAGAATCAACAAATGGGAATACAAAAAATTTAAAAAGCTTCTGTACAGGAAAAGAAGCAATCAGTAGAGTGAAGAGACAGCCTACAGAATGGGAAAAACTTTTGCCAGCTATTCCTCAGACTGATGACTAATATCCACTATATATAAAAAACTCAATAAAAGTAGATCACCTGAAATAAAAGATCCAGTCAAAGAACAGACAAGTAAAAGGAATAAATAATTCACAGAGGAAAAGCTCAAATGGCCAGTAAATATATGAAAAAAAATATTCAATATCTCTGATCATTAAAGAAATCCAAATTAAAATAATATTAAGATTCCATATTACTCCAGAAAGAATGGCAATCATCAAGAAATCAAAAATACAGCCGGGGAGATAGCTCAGTGGCACAGTTCCTGCCAGGCCAACACAAGGTCCCGAGCTCAATTCCCAGTACCAAAAAAAAAAAAAAAAAGGCATCAAAAAGTAACAAATGCTGGTGAGGCTATGGTGAAAAAGGAACCCTCTTACATTGTTGGTGGAATGTAAACCAGTACAATGGAAATCAGTATGGAGAATTCTCAAAACTACAATTAGAAATTCCATATGACCCAGCTATCCCACTTCTAGGCATCTTCCCTCAAAGCACTTAAGACATAATACTACAGCAATACATGCATACCAATGTTTGTAGTAGCATCATTCATAATAGCAGAATCCTAGAAGTGGCCTGCATACCCATTAACAGACAACTGGATAAAGAAAATATGGTATCTATACATAATGGAATACTACGTGGCTATAAAGGATTACTGGAGACATTTGTAAGAACATGGATGCACCTGCAAAGTATAATCTTGGTAAAAATAAATCAGACACGCAAGTTTAAATACTATGTGGTACATCTCATTTAAGTAAGGCAAGAATCATAAAGAGATTAATATAAGATGGATGGAGGGAGATAGAGGAATGAATGTTTTGGAAATGTTAAAAGATCCAAGAGATTAAGGGTGAGGGGTGAGTGAGAACGTGTTGTAGCTTGTGCCTAGATGTCTCCCCAAAACCTCATTTGGTCATAGGTGGGACTCTTTCATAGGTGGCTGAATCTAGTGTGTGTGATGCTAGAATTAAGGGTGTGTGATTACTAAATCAGTCCAATGATTGACTTGGTGCTGTCCCAATCCTGGAAAACTAGACAGAATGTGAAAAGGGCAGAAAGAAGCCGCTGAGGTCACTTGCTGGCTCCCCTGATTACTTTGCTACCTTCTGCTTGCCATGAGCTCTCCTCTGTGATGACTATCTTCCATGCCACCCTACCTTGGAGTCAGCCAACGATGGACTGAAACTTCTACAAACTGCGAGCCAAATAAACCTTTCCTTCCTTTGGGTGTAGGTATTTGGGGGTGTCAAGTATTTTTATTTCAGCAACAAGAAAAGTAACTAAGACAAAACTGGTACCAGAAGGGAGGTCATTTCTTTGACAATACCTGACTATGTGGCTCAAGAGCCTTGGGAACTGGCTTGTGGGAAGGGGAAGAGTTAGGAAAGGTTTGGAGAAGTTAGTTTAAAATCAACATAACCTAGTGTTATTAATTCATAAATGTGGAAGCAAAGGGGAAGAGTGGTTATAGGAAATAAAGGATTGAGTTTATAGAAATAAAGGATTCCAGACTCAGGTGTACTTCACTAAAAAATTACAGTAGAATGGGGAAAAGGAACAAGAATCGCACAGCAATGGTCTTAAGTCAGTAAATCACAATTATTAATAGTAATAGCTCTCATTCTATGGACTTGGGCATTACATAAAATATTCAAATCAACTTGTCCAAACTATATGCCTTTAATGATATAAAAAATAAGGAAGCACTTGACAGGAAACTTTAGTCACTCTGACTGGACCGGGCCTATTACAAATAACTACACTGCTACAACAATGCCATTAAAACTTCTGCATACAAAAATGTAACTGAATATTCAATTTATCATATATGAAAGTGTCTTCTAAGTAATACTACTGGATGATACTGGGCAATATGGGATTATATATATTTTTGTGACAAAAGTGTGATATTTATATCTTGAGTCAGAAGAAATGAATTTGGCTCACCCTTGCTTATGGAATTATAAGCCATACAAAATCTCCAATGAAGGGAAATAGAATATTACCATATTTCTCCAGTTGTGGCAAATAAATTTTCTCTGTTTAATGAAATGTTCTTAGATTACTCTGGTAAGTTTATATGTACTCCAATAAGGTGACTCTATATATAACTGGCTCTATATAATAAAATGAATATTTCTTTGAATTTCTTCAATGAAAATCAGAATTAGTCATATAAACGTCTATTTTCTCCTCAGGACAACTCATCAAAAATTTATCGCAAAATTTTCTACTAGCTGGTTTTTTTTTTTTTTTGTAACAGAAATTGAACTCAGGACCTTACACTTGCCAGGCAGGTGCTTATGCCACTGAGCTATACCCCCAAACCCACTACTAGCTGTTTTAATGCTTTACTGAAGTTGGAATTTCAAAGTCTAACATCTTCAGCCAAAGAAATCTGGTGGGGAGGTGCACATCTGTAATCCCAGCACTTGGGTAGCAGAGGTAGGAGGATCACTACAAGTTCCAGGCCAGCCTGGGCTACACCATGAGTTCAAGGCCAGCTTGCACTACAAAGAAAGACCCTGTCTCAAAAAAAAAAAAGAGTTCTAGAATGTTAAAGAATTCATTGTACATCTTATTTTAACGATGTGACAGAAAAGGAGAAAATTTCATAAGAATTGACTGCAATAAGTATAAATCTCATTTTAATTGAGCAAAGAGCACAAACACAATATTCTCTATGATTATATCTTTAGAGATAACCTTCCTCAAACATTCTTGATTAAACAGAATGTTTCTTTGTAAGAGCTGATCTGACTTCAGCAATTTTTTTAATACTACCATAATCTTAGGAAAGAATGAGCAGAGCACCACACTAAGATAAAAATGAGGAGCTATGTTAAACTTGCAGAGGATTTTAAACTCTTTCCCCCCCCCTTTTTTTTTTTCTTTTTTGGTACAGGGAATCAAACTCACAACCTCATGCTTACCAGGCAGACGCTGTGCCACTGAGCTGTATCTCCAGCCCTGCACTCTTTTCTCCTTAAAGGCCACACTCCATTTAAGGAGTTTTTCAGAAACATTAATTGTGCCAGAAATGAAGCTCTCTACCTGTCAAAATGGTTAACACTTATAGCTATAACACCATGTTACATCCTTAGATTTTCAAGTTATTAGACTTGTTTCTGATTTAGGAGCTTGGCAATTGATCAAACAGGTAATGCATAGTTTCCGATGGCACATGAACAATTACAAAACAAAAGATAACTGCAATAATTGAAAATTTAAGTTATATGTTTCATATTTATGTAATTTTTATTTAAACGAAATCATTGACCTTGATAATCATACGCCTCTGTAGCTACTGACTTCAGTGGTCATGCTTGTGAAGTCAGAAACTGAATTAAAGTTCTGTATACTCCGTTACTTTACTTGATTGATCTCCTGACAGCTACTTTGCAACAGAAAGCCACTAAATATAGGCCATTCATTTCATCAGGTTAATAAGAGTAAAACCGGTTGCAGGTGGAAAAGAATTAAAATTCTATCCTAAGAGATATGTAATGAATATAATAGGAACCTTGCCTCAGTCTTTAAAACAAGCTTGGTAAATATTTTCAAATATCGATATCTAATACAGATAGAAGGCTAGGAAATAACAAATGGTCAGTAATCTCTTTCCAGACATTCCCAACCTGCCAAATGCAGTGTTCTAAAAGTTCTTTGGCCTACTAGTTCAGTTTCTAGTCTGTATATAATTAACTTTATAAGGTTTTATAAAATAAATAAATAGGATCCTGGAAAAACAAAAGGAAATACTGTTGGGGGGATTGGAATATATTAAGTCTATGTACCAATCTGCTAAAGTGAGTGTAATAATTATGCACTATGAACATGTACTAATAAAAGTTTTATAAAGCAGAAAAAAGAACTTTAACAGATTACTGATATTCTTTACAGATAACAACATTAGATGTATAGCATAACGTGCAGCAGTGTGCTTATTATCAGATGGCAGATTTATAATAAAGAAACAGTCCTGGTAGTTTCGGAGCCTAACTAGCCATATTTAAAAGTACATTTTCCCTACTTATTTATTTTATAATTTTACTACAAAGCACAGTGATTGACCTCTTTCATACAGCTGTGTCAATTTGTCTGTATATCCTTAGCACTAAGAAATGCCTGGCACACACATATACGAGTGTTGAATAAATGATTCTCAATAAATGAAGGAAAAGGTATAACTGGTTTTCATATAGTGGGCTTAATTAACATATGATTTAAAACTACTGAATAATACGAAGTATAAAAGGAAAACCTTGTTAGATAACTGCCATGCAAATAAGTTAATAATAAATAAAAAGCTGCGATCTAAAAGAAAAACTATTTCAAAACTTACTATTGTTAAGAAGAAGTAAATAAGCAAGGAAGGCTTTTGTTATTCCTGTTTTGGTTTTTACTATGAGTACATGGTAATGTTATTATTGGTTGAAAATTCATTTTTGAGACATACACATTTTTGAGAAACCACATAAGGAAATACAAACTGTTCTGCAGCATTTTATGATTCCTCTTACCACGAATTCTTTTTTTTTGTTTTTTTTTTTTTGGTCTTTTTTTGAGACAGGGTCTCACTATGAAGTTCAGGCTGGCCTTGAGCTCACTTTGTACCCCAGGCTGGTCTGGAACTCACAAAGATCCTCCTCCCTCAGGTTCCTGAGTACTGGGATTACAGGCATGCGCCACCATGACCGGTTTACCATGAATTTTGAGTGTACATGTATATGTCTTTTCATATGTCTGTTCACTTGACATTTTTTTATTTTACTGCTCAATATCCTCAATGATTTTTGAAAGTTTCTAATATTCTATATTTGGCAATTTCTAATCTCCACTGACATTTTCTCATTACCAATCCCATGCGATCCTTCACTGTTAAGTATAGTTTCAAATGGATCAGCAAATGCTTTTTCA
This sequence comes from Chinchilla lanigera, assembly GCF_000276665.1. Taxonomy (NCBI): domain Eukaryota; kingdom Metazoa; phylum Chordata; class Mammalia; order Rodentia; family Chinchillidae; genus Chinchilla; species Chinchilla lanigera. The sequence goes on from NW_004955503.1 coordinate 8,074,729, forward strand.
AACCACTTTTAATGATCTTATCAGGAGTGGACCTGTAATAATTGATAGCCTGACAATCCTTTGACATCTTTTGGAGCCATATTCTAACTAGCACTTAGAAAAAGCAAATAGGCAAAAGATATTGGCACACAACCAACTGACATTTTTCTCTTTTCTCCTTTATTCGCTATATCTGGCAACTGCTTATGGATTTTATAAATATAAACACTGTGCCTGGCTAGTGTTTTGGACAGTGTAGCACATCAAGTATTTGCTACCTATTAAAAGATAAGAGCTTTAATTTGGATTGAACACTTTAATGTATGCCATTTAGCTAAAATGAAATAATAGATAATTTTTAGATTATTAATTGCATTTGGTTTGCATATCCTACAAAACTGTCTCAATACCAGTTCGACACAGATTTCAGTACTCATTGAAAGCGAGGTAATAACTATTGGTCAAGGTCTCTTTTAATTTATGAATTACTGCTGAAGTGCACAGACATGGAAATGCCACTAAAAGAATTATCAGTGCAGAACTCTGAAGTCCTACTTCATAATCTCAGTCCTGAAATTAACCTCAGAGTTTATCTAGCCCAATTTCCCTACTTTAGAAATATCAAAACCCAAATTCAGGAACATTGGAAGCTGTTCAGGGTCACAAAGTCTAGTGATTAATTAGCAACAGAATTTTTGTTTACTGCATCAAATTCTCTTCATTTTACTGTCTGGCAACAGCATAGATAAGGTATTGTTGTTAGTTTATGAACTTATATCTCCTAAAGCCTTTAATATTTGCATATATCCAAAGATACAGCAAAACTAGTTACAGAGCCAAGCAAAACAAATTCTATGAAAAATATGGTTTTAGATATTACATTGCCTTGTACAGGTCATGAGAGTCAAATGGAGTGATTATCTTGATGTCTATAAAACTACTCGTCTATTTACGGGCTATGGAAGAAAATTTTGCATCATTTACTTGCTGGTTATGGGCAAAAAGTTTGTATAAAACTTAAAAATCCACAAACCTCATCCTAGAACAATGGTATAAATGCAGGCTAACTGAAGACCTAGTCTTCCAAAGATGGCCTTTACTAAGAGCATTGAAAAATAAGACATCATCATATTACACCGCATCACTAACTTCCATATTTAGTAAACACAGTATGTAATGTTTTTTTGCAAATATTGTGAGGGATTTGTTTTTACTACTTTGCCATTACACCCAAGTGAAAGGTGTGAAAGATTACCCAATAGTACACAGGGATATCATTTGCAAATGTGAAAAGAAAAGAATTTTCAGGGGGAATTTTAATGGGATGTCTTTCTCCAAAAACAGGAAATTACGTTTTACTTTACTCTATTTTGGCATCGACAATTTTCACTCTGGAGATAAGTTAGCAAGACATGATCATACCAATACTGGAAATTAATTACGAAATTGATGATGACAAAATTGTCTATGGAGATCTTTTCGAGAAGAATTTGAACATTTCCAAACTTGCTTTGCAAAACATTTCAATGGTAAATTTTATGGTGTGCTTTAATAGGCTGCTTACAAGTATACAGTACTTTCTTTGAACTAAAGCTGCTTGTACTGATATACTCAAGAAGTATACTTTTGTTAGGAGCAATGTGTTGCTAGGTACAATAGCACTTGCTCAAATCCAAAGTACTTAAAGATTTTTTTGTTTGTTTGTTTGTTTGTTTCCGGTGCCAGGAATCAAAATCACGACGTAGCGCTTGGCAGGCAGGCGCTGTGCCGCTGAGCTAAATCCCCAGCCCCCAAAGTACTTAAAGATGAGTCCATATACTTTGCTTTACTAGGACACAAATCTCAAGCAGAAAATAAAACAAAACTTTTCAAAGTCATTTCTCAAATCTGTGCTTCCACCAACTCTCTGCCTTTCTCCAGTACAGCTCCCTAGAATCCTGCAGGCTGACCATCCCCAAATCCTAACCCCATCTGTCCACAAACATCCTACTAGGAGTTTCTCCGCTTCAGAAGTTTAATTTCACTAAAACGGAATTTTCGTCCTCATATATTTGACCTTTCTTTCTTGAGCTCTGGGCCATTCCTCCCTCAATAATCCTTCCCTTTCCCTGACCCTTTGGGTGCAAGGCACATTTACTTTGCCTCCACGCTTCCCAAATCGCACTTCAGCTTTGTACAGTAAAATAACCTCCTGGCGGAGCGCGAAATTATGTGAGGTTCCCCCCCCCGCCCATTAAACTCCTGTTTTGCGAGTACCTGTAGTCACTTCGCCTGGGGTCGTCATCTTTTGCAGAGTGCCGACGCGGGGAAGCGCCTGTCCGCTAGGTCCCTCTCGCACGCTCGGGCTAAGAGCACCGGGCAGGACGAGTTTGGCGGTTACTGCGCCACAGCAGGTGGGGGGCGGGGTGGGGGGTAACCGCTCCCAGCCGGACCTTAGACCCGCTCACTAGGAACAGCAAGTTGACGGAGCCGCCCGCGCACCCCGAGACGGGAACTCACCTTCTCTTGGGTAAGGGCGGGTGTCTACTCTAAAACTACTGGCCTCCCTCCCGGCCGCCGACATAGCGGAGCCGCCGCTGCCGCTGCCGCCGCCGCCACCACCGCCGCCACAGCCGGCGGCCGGCGCGGAGTCAGAGGTGGAGGTGGCGGCGGAGGGAAGCGCAGGAGGAGGAGGAGGCAGTAGAGAAGGTAGCTTCAAGAGGGGAAGACTCCTCTGCCAGCGACGTAACTCGGGGCGCCACTGCCTTCGCCAAGAGAGGGCGAAGTGCGTACAACTGCACTCGCACCTCGCTCCCGTTAGGCTTCTTTAGCCCCGCCTTCCTCTTAGCCCCGCCTTCCTTTTAGCCCCGCCCCCATCGACCCCCTTCCGGGCTTCCCCTGGAGTCTCATTCCAGCTGCTTCTATCCACCAAGGGCAACAGTGTGCACCCTCAAGACGCCTCCCCTTCTGTATGGCTTGGAGTAACCTATATCCCTTACAGGGAAGTGATGATGGCCAAGGGCAAAGAAAAAGAGCGTAGACTGAAAGAGCATTTATTACTCGAAGAGTGAGGCTTCATCCCTTTGCAGAGTTGATGTAAAACCGTTTTTAAAAAATTCTAAGCCGAGTGTAGTGTTGCACTCCTATAATCCCAGCACTCGGGAGGCTGAGGCAGGAGGATCCTTGTGAGTTCGAGGCCAGCCTGGACTATAAAGTGAGTTCAAGGCCAGGTGGCACTACATCGGGAGACCTTGTCTCAAAAAGAAAAAAAAGGGGCTGGGGATTTAGCTCAGCGGCAAAAGCGCCTGCCTGGCAAGCGCAAGGTGGTGAGTTCGGTTCCCAGTACCGGAGGAAAACCAAAAAAAAAAAAAGATTTTAGGGCCGGGGAGATTTTAGGGCCGGAGAGATAGCTCAGCGGCACAAGTGCCTATCTGGCAAGCAGAAGGTCCTGAGTTCAATTCCCGGTACCAAAACAAAACAAAACAAAAAAAAAGAAAAAAAAATTTAAAAGTTCTTAAAATCTGTTAATCCCACTTCCAAAATATGCTTAAAGTATAGAACAGACATAAACAAAATCTTTGCTCCTTACATGTCATTTTCATGGTTTTTTTTTTTTTTTTTTTTTTTTTACCAAGAATCAAACTGTTTTTTTGCCAGGCGTGGTGGCACTCGCCTGTAATCCCAGCACTCTGAGGCTGAGGCAGGAGGATCCTTGTGAATTCGAGGCCAGCCTGGACTACAAAGTGAGTTCAAGGCCAGCCGGCACTACATCAGGAGACCCTGTCTCAAAAAGAAAAGAAAAACTTAAAAGTTCTTAAAATCTATTAATCCCACTTCCAAAATATCCCTAAAGTATATCTTGTCTTATAGCTCCTTAGTATGGAGAACGGACATAAACAAAATCTTTGCTCGTTACATGTCGTTTTCATGGTCTTTTTTCTTTGTACTAAGACTCGAACTGCTTTTTTGCCAGGTGTAGTGGCACTCGCCTGTAATCCCAGTGCTCTGAGGCTGAGGCAGGAGGATCTTTGCGAGTTTGAGACCAGCCTGGGCTGCAAAGTGAGCTCAAGGCCATCCTAACCTGCATAGGGAGACCCTGTCGCAGAAAGACAAAAAAATGATTGCTTTCAAATTGCACAAAAAAAATTATACCTTTTTCCAGCATTCTGGGACTTCTTTCTCTCCACACAGGGTTTTGTTTCTAAGACACGTCTGTATTGTCACTCAAATCTATATAGATTTTCTCCATAAAGATTGTACAATATCCCGTCCATTTCCTTGTGAAGAGTTTTACAATCTTGTTGATTAGGTGCAAAAGTTTCTCTTGGGTAGGCTTTTTTGTTCAGTCTTACTTTCGCTCTGTATTTCATGTCGTTATCATGTCTTAGCATCCCTTGAAACCTAGATAATAAATCACAGCCTCCAGGTAACCTGTTCTGCTCTTGCTTGGAATTCAAGCCACTCTTCTGAATTGTACCTATATCTGATGCATACATTTATTATAATGAGTTATAATTTTTGCCTTTCTTCTCCATTACCTGGGGTCATTTTGAGACTAAAAGCACTTTATGTTATCTCATTTTGTTTTCAACTCTGCATGCTCCAGCCCAGTAAAGTCCGAAGATAAAGGTCAAAAAGCAGCAGCCCTTCGGGCCTCGGTCCCTTAATCCTTACATGTAGCTCACAGACATGTCGTGTTTTACCTGTGCAATTTTTCATTTACTTCCTCAACAACATTTAAAAAGTGTATTTCATACCCCGCCCTCTCCCAAGGAAGCTCTTGAAAACATCTGAAGATTGGCAGGGGTGGCTGTGCATTTCTGACTGGCAACAACTAGTTGAAACTGAATAACAAATTCAGAAAGTTGGAATGCTGGGCTCATAAAAATCTGTCTTTATGTAGTTTTTCTGGTCAGTAATTTACTCCAGAGTACCTAAGTCCATGGGTAGTTTCTGTAATCTTCCATTTTGTCCTTTTGTAAATTATTGTACTTTTTAATTTAATAAAAATATTATGCTGAAATGGTGGGACAATGTAAGTATAAAAATGGGATGTGATTCTATTGCTTCTGAAATGAAAGAAAAAGTGCCTCAGAAGCATTAATTCTCAAAATATGAATCGAAGTTCATTTGTATAAGAAATATTAAATCTGAATATTTGAGAGAGTGTCACTCAACATTCAGCCAGCAAAAGAGAAGTTCACTAGGAATTTTAAATAGAAAAGATTAATGTAGGAATCAGGTACTCAAAGGAATTGGAAAGGTCGAAGAGTAAAAGTCAGAGAACTTTCACACATATTTTCAGCTGGCACTGGGAAGTGTTTTCATCCTTTTCCTGCTTTCCCATATTGTACAAGCTGGAATCCTTTACATTACATTTCTCAGACTTGGCCAGCAAGATTATGAACATGGTTTAGGTCTCACCGATGGTATGCATCAATATGATATTTTTATATAGAAAAGACCTAAGAGCCATTTTATGTGAAATTCAGCTGATTTAAGACATGAAATTTGGACGATGGCCTTAGCATTCTTTCATGATCGCTTTTTGAGTTTCTGTGAGATTAAATTAATAGTGATTCTGTGCTGCTCTCTTGCCTCTATGTGTCAACAATTAGAGTTTCAACAAGTATTTATTAAATTCTGGAATGACTTTTTCTTTGGCTCCATGTAAAATTCTGTGTCTGCTTTTCAAATAGTAAAAGTGAGAACATAATACATGAAATAAAAGAAAGTAGTTAATTTTCTTCACATTCTTCAGCTATTTTAACCTCTAGTCCAGTATTTTGCTAGTTATTGCTAGCATCTAGGCCAGTATTTTCAGGGCAGACAATCATCTAAGCTTATAGGAGAAAAAAGCGCATGTAAATAATTGTAAGTCTTCCTCTACAGTTGCTTTTTGTTTCTGACAAAGCATGTTATAAAAAATTACAAAGTGATTTAAATGTGCACCCTGAACCACTTAAACTTGTTGCACCCTTTTAGTTGACTTAGAAGTGAAATTTACTCATTATAATACTAAGTTCTCCAGCCAGGATGGGAAAGACCCCCATTTTTTGAACGTGGGATGTATGAAAATGCATTACATCAAACTGAGCATGCTCAAGAATGTCTTTGCCTCTATGTGATGGCAAATCAGTCGTGCATGAATACATATGAGTTTCTCCAGTAAAAACATGGTGAGACACTGCTTTAGGCATGATCCTCAGTGCTCTCCTTGTTTGCTGTAAAAATTTTGCTTTACTTATTTATCTCCTAGTTGCACTTATTGGCTTTGCATTCTCCAAAAAGTGAATCTATCGTGTCCAGTTACCCTATAACATGAAAATGTCACCAGATTTTTGTCAAACATTCTCACAATCAGCCAACACTTTCCTTCCCTTCTCTTATACTTATCATTGCTCTCTATGACAGTAATGCTATTAAGTGAATGCCAAAGTACTGCAATTTCTTTCACAGAAAAGTTAAAGTGAAATGTGGCAGAGAGTAACAATTATGAAAGCCTGCTATAGGCCAGACACTTCTGATAATTTCTCAATCATTACACAGTGGTGATTAATACTGAACTCATTAATACCACTTAAAGAATGCAAAACTCAGTCTTATGAGAGGAATTAACTTTTTCATGGTTTTTAACTTAGCAATTTATTTATTCTTTTGTTTATGGTACTGGGAATGGAACTCAGGACCTTTGCTCTTGCCAGACAGAAGCTGCACCACTGAGCTATATCCCTGGTTCCTTAACTTAGCAATTTAAATGACCTGTTTATACCATTGGGCCAGAAGGAAGAGAATTTTAATTGCCAACCCCTTGCATCATATGAAATGAGGTGAGGATGGGGTGAGCGGAAGAGTTAAGAGTGTAAGGAGGAGGTCAGAGGTGGCAAAAACAAGTAAAGGAACATATTTTTGCATATATGAGAAGTCATTAAAATCAAAAGCATGTTATTGGTCTTTTTACTATTGACAATAAAATATGCCTGCTTCTTTGAATAATATGAGAAAATTTAAAACATTATTACTACACGTAATACATATAAAGACATCAGAAAACAGAAGAAATGATTCTAATTTCAAGGCATACGACTTATATGATTGATGTAGAAATGAATTTGACTAAATAGAACAGAAATGTTTAGTTTTATCAACAAATGATTCAATGATAGGAAACAATGGTAAATATACAAATTGTTGAACACTAAAATTAAAGAAAAGAAAATAGATACACTGAGATATACAAATAAGATATATAAAGTAAGCTAGGTATGGTGGTGCACACCTGTAAACTCATCACTCTGGGAGGCTGAGGCAGGAAGATTTCAAGTTAGAGCCAAGTCTGTGTGACTTGGTGATTTATTGAGTCCTTTTATTGTGGTTTAGTTCTGAAATGTCCTCCCCAAACTCTCATACACTCAGATACAGGCTTTTTAAGGGTATGTGGATTAGGAGGTTGCTGTACTCATGGGTGGATTCATCTACCACTAAGTTCAACAGGTGAATGTGTTGTTATAAGTTGGGTCTTGGTTCAGAAATGGGGAGAGGTGTGACCTGCAAAGGTATATCTCCCTCTCTGGTTCCTCCTTTCTCTCTCTGCTTCCTGGCTGCCATGACATGAGCAGCTTTTCCTCTGTTGCTATGCCCCTCTGCCATGCTGTTTCTGCCTTGGAGCCAGGTGACCATGGACCTTAACTGTGAGCTAAAGTAAGCCTCTCTTCCTTTAAGTTGTAGGTGTCAGGTATTGTAGTCCAGCAGCAAGAACAGTGACTAAGATAGTGTGATAGATTTACTAGAACAGATTAATGTGGCTTTAGTTATATTGTACGTGGCCACTGATGTAGCAAATGATTTTATTCCTATCCTTGCCATAAATAATGACCAGATACAGTTCACATTCATATAATTTGAACTGCAAAATTAATTTGTGGCTTTGCCCCTGGAATGTGTTGTAACATAACCCCCCACAGTACTGTATCATAACCTGAAGAGATGTGGACTATGTGTACATTTTGCAAGAACATTATGTTGACAAATTATATAGATAACATCATTTTAATTGGATCTAGTGAGAATTGGTAGATATACTTGCATCTTTAGTAGAATATATGTATGTATATCAGAAAATGAGGGATAAAACTATTGCCAATTCATGTCAATGAGTTTTTCATAGGTCTGTTGGTCTTGGGCATGCTACTGGGACAACCTCATGAAAACACAGCACACATTATAACATTATGTGAAACTCACCACGCAGTAGGAAGCACCATATCTGATTAATGTCTTTAGGTTGTAGAGCGGAATGAATTACAACTTGGGAATGCTGCTCTGATCCATTTGCTGAATGGCATGTGAGGCTATTAATGTTGAGTAGGATCAAAAGTAGGAAAAGATTCTGCAACAAGTCCAAGTTGGGGTCCAAATTTATTCTGCTGTTTGAACCATGTGACCTATTATATCTTGGCCCCAATGACAAACCCAGATCAGTAACTATAACAATCTTTCATGAATCCCTTCACCTTCCTCTTTTACCTCACCTATCAGCTTCAGCTTTATGAGCCTTCCTCGTCAAATATTTGTAATTGTGGATGAGACTAATGTGAGGGTTAGGTGAATTGTTTTAAATAAATATCCTCTGGTTTGTGATATTAAGGCATGGTGGCATCAAAAGACATATTGGGGCTAATTCCTAGTAAGAGTAGAGGCCTTGAATTCAGTACCCCTGATAGCCTGCTTTATGAGAAAAGTACAAAAATGGTTTAAAGCACCTTGAATTAATCTTACTGGTTATCATTTTACTACAAAATGTTTAACATAGAATCCAATGAGAATCCACTCAAGTCTCCATCAAACTGACATGTGTCTATTACTTAAGGACACTAACTCTTCTCTTAGATTTTATACAATGTATGGTGTCTTCACATAACTGGAAGCTTCCTTCTACATTCAAATAACAATGAATTAATGAAGTGTATTTTTGTCCTTCCTCACCAAGAATAAAATTTAAAATGTTGAACAGAATTGCCCTTCTAAATAGATTTCTATTCCCAAGAGTCAATACATCTGTGAAGTAAGGTTGTAATTGATGAAGACATTGTAACACAACCAGTGTATGATTTTCATATGACCACCAGTATCACAAGAGCTCAGCAAATAAATGAAGTGTTTGTTACAATACAAGATCAAACCATATTTTCCACTTCCAGAACCTATATAACTAAAAAAAAAACTTTACAGTTCTTCTCTGTTGCTCTTTATCTATTAACATATCTGTCTTACACATTCACGTATGTACTGTACATGACTTAGGAAGTGAATCCAATATTTTAATCTTGGTTTCTTTTCAAAGATAGCTCCAATGGTAAAGGCAATAATGTTGAACATATTATCACAAAGACATGAGTTCAAATATAAATCTTTCCATACTGTGCCTGTGTTATCCAAGGTATCACCCAGTGAATGGAAAAGATAATACCCTACATCACAGTTATGATGTCATAAAGAATAACTGAAGGAGCCTGTGTCAAGAAGCAAGCACAACTACTGGCACATAGTCATTCACCAGTCCGTGGAGCTCCTGGAGAACAAAAACCATGTCTTCAATCATTGAAGACACCTGGATACTTTCTTAATGATAATAAAAACAAAAAGTTTAAAACATTATTGCTTATTTGTACTTCTCAAGAGAAATTAGTAGGATGAAGGAATGGAAGATAGTAAGATAAGAAGCATGATTATTTTAGATCATGCCCACAAATTGTTTGACATTTGCTATGGCCTGAATGTTTATGTTTCTTCAAAATTCATATTTTGAAATTAAATTTCCAATGTGTTGGTATTAAGATGTGGGACCCAGATGGGCATGGTGGTGCATGCCTGTAATCCCAGCACTTGGGAGGCTGAGGCAGGAGGATTACTGTGAGTTGGAGACCAGCCTGGGGTACAAAGTGAGCTCAAGGCCAGCCTGAACTGCATAACGAGACCCTGTCTTGAAAAAAAAAAGAAGTGGGACCTTTTGGAGGTGACTAACCAAAATTAGTGTCCTTATAAAAGAAACCCGAAGGAACTTGTTTCACCTTTTTGCTCTTCTGGCATGTGAGGATACACTAGAAGGCACCATCTGTGAGAAACGGACAAACAGCAAATCTACTGGCACCTTGATCTTGGACTTTCTAGCCTCCAGAGTCCCAAGCAGTATGTTTGCATTGTTCATGCATTAGTCTGGTATATTAGCAGCTCAAAGAGACTAAAGCAAGAATTGGTACTAAGAAATGAGGTGCTGCTTTAATAAGTACCTAAAACTGTGAAAGTGGCATTGAAAATGGGTAATAGGGAGAAGCTGGAAGAATTTGGAGGAAAAAACTACAAAAAGATGACTTTGTCAAGAGCACAGCATTCAGGGAAATTCTAGTGAGGTCTCATAAGAAGAAGAAACCTGTAAAGAAAGCCTCAGTCCTCTTAGAGATTATCTAAATAGTCATGAACAGATATCAAAGATGCCAACCCCTTACTACCAGAGCTGACAGCCCAATAAAATTCCTAGATCACTCATTTTCCAAGAAAGAATCTAGGTAGATCTATTCATATTACAAAAATATTGGACAAAATGCATTGAACTTTCCTAGTCTCTACTGACTTTCATTCTCTTTCTAGTTGTATGAAAGGAATAGAATTAATAATATACAGCTGGGTGTGGTGGTGCAAGCCTGTTATCCCAGAACTTGGGAGATTGAGGCAGGAGGATTGCTGTGAGTTTAAGGCCAGCTTAAGCTACATAGTGAATTCAAGGCTAGTATGAACTACAAAGTGAGGTTTTGTCCACCAAAAAAGAATTAGGGCCAGGGATATAGCTCAGCGGCACAAGTGTCTGCCTGGCAAGAATAAGGTCCTGAGTTTGACTTCCAGTACCAAGAAAAAAAAAATGAATTAATGTTATACATCTAATATATATTGAGAATTTAAGTGTCAGGCATAATGTCACTTAAAATACATACATTATTTATTTTACTTTTCATGAGAATTTATTTGATGTATATTTTTGTTTCCCTTTCACTAATGAGGAAGTAAATGCTTAGGGAAAGTACATAGCTGACTAATTACACAAACAGCAAGAAGTTTGGCTATTATTAAATATTTCTATAAATTAGATGTCTTTTGTGCTTATAGTTTTGTTCCTGGATCTGTTGTTGTCATTTTTCTAGCCACTGAAGGACCACTTGCCACTTCTGAGTCTAGAAATACAACAATCAAATGCAACATCACGTTTCACATAATTTTACTTCTTTACCCTTTCTATCCATTTACAAATGATGCCAGATTAGCTCCTGCATTGTAGACAGATGACAAAATAGGGATCACTGAAAATGAAACCTTATCTCTACCTTAGAAGTTTATTTTATATTCTATGAGTAAACTTGCCAAGCTAGACTGTCATCCTCCAGTGATGGTTTTTAACTTTGATTAACTAGAGATTCCTCACTGCAGGGAACAGAGCCAATATTTACAACTGTGTGCTTCTTCCAGAGAGGAAAAAAAATCTTGCTTTCAAAGCTAATATTATTAAATAGGATTACAGCAATGTTCAATGAGGTGCCACTACAGGCTCTGGGATGTCAATACTCACATTTCCCATCACAATAAACAAGTACCTTCTAAAGGACTGTGGCACATATGATAAAAGTCTAGAAATGTAGAGAATTCATTCTTTTTTTGCCTTTCCTTGTTATGGCTTATTTTGTTACTTGTTTCACCTCAGCTCAATACTAAAATACTCGGGTTCCTTTTCATCTTTCTTGTTTGGATTATTCAGTCAATTTATATTTTCTATACAAGAAATGACTCCATAACTCTTAGGGAAAAGGCAAATGTTTATCTATTTTCATAGCAAGTTTTTCAAATGTACATATATTGAAGCTATCTCTGGACTAATATCAAGTTTCTCTTAGCCCTACCATACTAGGGTCATTATAAATAACATTCACAAGTTGGACATGAACAACAACCATACCTCAGGAATAATGACCTTGGAACAGCAGCCCAACACTAACAAGATGATTGTCTTTTCCAAGGAGATCAACCCATTCCAGATGATGATCTCAACACAACTGACACTCTAAAAGGTCTTGCCACCATAATCCCATGCCAAAATATATGAAAGGAAAATTCTCATCTCCTCTCTGCTTCTGACCTCAAACCTGCATAAAGGCTGAAAACTTCGACCTCTTAATGTGGATTTGTCCATAAACTTTTTTGTAACGGTTCAACATCTACACTGATTCTCATTGTGATTCTCAACTGCTGAGTTTAGATTTCACTTTGTCCAAAAATTCTCAAATTGATCTCCACTATTACCCAGTCACTATCCTTCCTTTCTATTTTCTTTGGCCTACTGAACATATCTATGTAACAAAAAACATCACCAAAGAGTTGAACTTCCAACAATGCTATGTTCAATGCCAGCACCCCAGTATAGAAAACATTTATATAATTAATTCTTGCTCCCCTAGAGCTGCTTGATATCCACATTAACAATTTGTCATCCTTCGCACTCACTCTGGCCTTGTATTTCTGCCCAGCATTTCCTTGACCTCATTAATTTTCCTCTCATGTACTGCATACGGGTTCTCACTCTGCCATCAACTGGTATTATATACAGGCATACCCTGTATATATACCGTGCATGGAGACTATTTGGCCCCCACTTCTCTACACTGAGCTAGATTTATCCAACAGAAATTTCATCAAGTCTCCTTGCACTATTGATTTTCCTGTTTAGCAGGGCCACACATTCTACTCCTCCATCCCTCTCTCTTTTGCCCTCTATAACTTGACTTTTGTTTTATGCATATTTAATACTGAGATCAACCTATATCCAATGAGAACATCCACCTCTGTCTTGTACTGCTACACCAGAAAATACAATAGAAATTTACTTGTCACAGTTTCAGAAGCCATAAATTTGGATTTCAGGATTCCAGCATAGTCAGGTTTGCAACGGCCATTTTCTTACTGTGTCCTTACATAAAAAAGAGAAGAGAGAGGAAGCAATTCAATTCATATTGCTTGTAATGAAATACCAATCTCATCATCAGGGCTCCATTATCATGACATAATTATTTATCTCCCAAAGGCTCCATCTCCAAATATAATCCCACTAGGAGTTATGATATCAACATATATATTATGGGGAACATAAACATGCAGTCCACAACAACCTATCTCATCCAACATTTTTACCATAGGAAAAAGTACCAAGCTGTTTTTTTCTGTCATACTGATCATTACCATTTTTGGCATATTAGACATAAATTTAGATATTATCTGTTCCATAATACAAACTCAATTCATACAGGTCATCCCAACATTGTCAGAACTCCTGGTAGACAACAGACAAGCATCTCAAAACTTAGAATCTTGCAATGTGGCACAAATCTTTCAATGTAGCTTACAGAAGATTAGCATTGGATTACCTGCTGTTATTCTAAGTTTGTGTTTTAAAGGGGGCTACTACTTGCTGTATGTAGGTAAGTAACACAGAAATGTCTCCAGAATATTTAAACAAATTAAACAGAACAAATTAATGAATAGTATTGCAAGATAACAAAAAATCTCTGGGGTCCCAATTAATTTCTTGTCTTGGCTATTTCCTTCTGCACACAATTACTATCTTGGCACTATATTTTTAGGAAGTTACAGTAACTACTGTTGTAATATTTTGAATTGCCTTTGCCAATTTGGTCTCTCTCAGATGAAGAATAAGTTCATTTACAGGAAACCTGGTAGATTGCTGTGCTAACTCAAACGTCAGGCACAACTCTACAGACCACAGGAAGAAAAAAAAATCTTCTATCCCCACTGGTATTTAAGTGCCAGAAACCTCTAAGCAATATTTTCTACCTTTGCTTATTGCTTCTTTTAGTATCCTGATAAGGCTCACGACTTTTACTCACATATCCTACAAGTTTAGGCATCCTTTTGATGCCTCTTTTCAACTTTTTTCTGAAAACTGCCTCTTTTAATCTCATGCTGGTGGGACTTTATTTTATCAAATTCCTATGTATTTATTTATTTATTTTTTCTCTCTCCTTTATTGACTTTCAGTGTCATCCTCCTAGCCCTTTGCCTCAGGATTTTCCTGCTTGCATGAGTAATACATATTTCTTTGGCCATACCAAAAAATTGCTATCATGAGTTTCCATATCTAAACATAATATTTTCAAGGAACTTTCTAATGTCCAGTAGGGCAGCTATAACCATAGGGTTTACTCAGCTTTCATTACAACTGGATCAGTTACAGTAGGCCGTCCTTCTTCCAACTTGTCTGAATCTGCTTAGATGATCAGATACATGAAGTATGTTGAATATTCCTAAAGGCCTCTTTTTATGTCATTTAATGTGACAAATTTGAAAAGGGAGAGAGACTATCATGATTCCTGTATACATGCGTTTGAGCAACATGGGCAGAGGATGAAAAAGGGTGGAACCTTCAACAATATGGGTTTAGTATGCTGTGATCTGGAAAACATGTTTGTTTTTGTTTTGCTTTCTTTTTTAGTGTTGGAAAGTTTACTTTTTGAGGAGGGAGAGCAAAACCAAAAGAGAGAACCACCCACATTTGCTCTGATTTAAGCAAGTCCATCTATTCAATCTATACAACATTTAATATATACTATGTTCCAGTAGTTAAGTAGATATTGAGGATTCAGAGATAAATTGGAAGGTGCACTTTTTGTCCTTTGGGAACAAAAAGGAGTGTAAACTTCATCCAGCCTGATGAAGCAGGCAGACAAGTAATCAGCTTTACAATGCACATGAGTGTTATGATAAGGGCAATCCAAGATAAAAGAAATTATCAAAGAGGATTAATTAGCTAAATGAGGAAAATTCAGGGAGGCTTCACTGTGAAGTTACTACTAAACTGAATATCTAAGGTGGAAAAAGAGGAAGCCAACATGAAAGTATTCTTTTTCTGCCAGGCTTGGTGGCACACGCCTGTAACTCAGCACTCAGGAGGCTGAGGCAGGAGGATCACTGTGAGTTCGAGACCAGCCTGGGCTAAAAAGTGAGTTCAAGGCCAGCCCCAACTGCAGAGGCAGACCCTGTCTCCAAAAGAAAAACACCCTGCCTCAATAAAAACCAAAAAAAAAAAGTATTCTTTTCCTATTAGTACATGTTTACAGTACATAATGATTACATTTATCACAGGGTAATTGTAAATATACATAATTAATTTGTTTTGTCCCCTTCCCCTCTCCTCTCTTGCTGCTCCCTTCAAGTCTTCTTCCCCTGCATATAGAAAAAAGCTCTTTTTCCATTTTTTCTTCAACTCTTTTAGAATCCATTTTCCCTTCCTTCTCTATCCCTTCCTTCCATCTCTTCTTCCCTTTCCCACTTGAAAAAGATTTTCCTACTTCTTTACATCTATCCTTTTTCTGCTTATTTATACTTTGGGATTCTTACAAAAGAAACTTGTGTGTCTGATTTATTCCACATAAGATTATTGTTTCAAGGTGCATCCATTTACCTCAAAATACCTCCAGTTTATCTTTCTATATGGCAGAGTAGTACTCCGTGGTATACAAACACTATGTTTTCTGTATCCATTCATCTGTTGGTGGGCATATAGGCTGCTTTCAAGATTTAAATACTATAAATTGTGCTGCTATAAATATAGGTATGTATATGTCACTGTAGCATGAGGACTTTAACTTCTTTGGGAAGATACCTAGATGGGGAATAGCTGGATCAAATGGAATTTCTAGTTTTAGTTTTGGGACTAATCTCCTTGCAGATTTCTATAAAGGCTGTACCAGTTTACACTCCCACTAACAATAGAGAAAGATTCTTTTTCACCTGCAGCATTTGTTTCTAGCTGATTTCTTGATGATAGCCATTCTATCTGGAGTGAGATGAAATCTCAGTGTTGTTTTAATTTGCATTTCTTGAATGGTCAGCAATGTTGAACATTTTTTTCAGGTATTTATTGGCTATTTTTACTTTTTAGTCAGAGAAGTATCTTTTAATTTCAGATGCTCATTTTGAATTGGGTTCTTAAATTTATGAGGTCTAATTTTTTGAGCCATTTATATATTCTAGATATTAGTCCTCTGAGCATTAGCTGGAAGAAATTCTTTCCCATTCTGTAAGATGTCTCTTCACTCTGTTGGCTGTTTCATTATTGTATAGAATATTTTTATTTTGATGTGATCCCATTTGTTGATTGTTTCTGTATTATTGCTTGTGCAAATGGGGTTTTGTTCAGAAAGTGCCTCCACCCCTGTTTTCAAGGGTTTTACCTTTTCTATTTTCCAATACATTAAGTGCTCCTGTTTTAATATTTATATCTTTTTTCCATTTTAATTTTAGTTTAGTGAATGGTGACAGAGATGGGTCTAGGTTCAATCTCATTTCAGCTTTTTTTTTCTTTTTATCTTTTTGAGCCAGGGTCTCACTATGCAGTTCCGGCTGGCCTTGAACTCACTTTGTAGCACAGGCTGGTCTCGAACTCACAACGATCCTCCTGCCTCAGCCTCCCAAGTCCTGAGGTTGTAGGTGTGCACCACCACACCAGGTGATACAATTGAAATAAAATATCTTATTAAGAAGTTAAAATAGTATTAGATAACGATAACAGCAAAATCAACAAAGAAAAGGATAAAAATAAGGAATAGAGATTAAATAAGAAGAAAAAGTAATAAAACAAATTGAATGAGAAAGAGTAAAAGAAAGGGACCTATTCAAACAAAATAAGGTAATATTAAAAAGGGGGAATACAAAAATGTGGGTGATAAAACTCCAAGATCTATGACAAGAAAGTAAAAAATACCAACAGAAGGAAAAGAAAAAAATTGGGTCAAAAGAAGAGAAAAAAATTTCTACATATTTCCAAATGAGCATATTTCTTTCAGAACCTCCTATCTTTAACCCAACAAGTCACATTACTCTCTGCCCTTCTTTAGTGCCTGGGGTTTCATGTGGGGACCCCTCAAACAAAGCATGTAGACTCCTGTCTGTGGCAAGTGTGCAAGCTGGGGTACAGGCCCGGAGAAGATGTACAGTGATGGACTCTGGGTGAAGACTCAAATGAGTTTCAGGGGAAGATTCTAGTGCATTGGAGACCAGTGCTGGGTACCAGATGGAGACTCCATTGACAATGGGAGTAGCTCAGAACACAAGATAGTGGCTCATGTGGGTTGGGACACCCAGTGAGGACCCAGGTGTGCCCAAGACTGGTGTGGGAAGATTCTGGAGGGCCCAGAGAGGGCACAGGGTACTGAGTGGAGACTTAAACAGGCAAGGGGCACTGGGTAGATCAGGAGGCCTGTAATGAGAGTGCTGAGTGACAGGCAGAGACTCCACCATGTGTGGGACTGACCTGATGCATTGGGTTGAGACTGTGAGAGTTCTGGGATGCTCAACTGAGACCCAAGACTGTTGTAGGGCACAAGATGGAGATTCCTGGTGTACCCAGGGAGTGGATGGGGTGTCTGGCACTGAGTGAGACCTCCAGCAGACACAGGGAACATAGCAGAGACTCACAGTGGGTTGAGGTGCCCAGTGAGGCACTCCTAGATGCCAGACAGAGTTTCCGGTGTGTCTAGGGATGGCTTGAAGTGTGAACACTGGATTGAGACTCAGTAAATCTTAGGGTAGCAGACATAGAGCCAAACAGGAATAGTGTCACCTTTTGGTGCCAGATGGAGGCTCTAGTAGGTGTGGGACCAATTTGTCATAACTTGTGCTGACTTGGGTTTGCCTGGGGCACTCAGTGGGGACTTAGATGGGCCCAGTACTGATGTCAGGTTCCAGATCCTGACTAAGGCAAGCACAAGAAGCTGAGGGGACTCAGTGTTAACCATTCTTGTTTATCATTTCCCTGCCCATTCAGGCTGGTGGGGAGAGAGCGGCCTTTGATCTTGGTGAGTGCTGGTGAAGATGTTGCAGGAATGTAGTTTTCTCAGTGTTTGGAGAGGGTGTTTTGGAGCAAAGGGTCTCAAATACCAAGTCTATCCTAGGAGAAGAGCCTCTGAAGCACTCCTTGACTCCCTCTGCATATTTGGGAAGTTCTTAAGATGGCTGATCTCAGAATAAGTGAGGGTGAAGGTCATACAAACTGGCCCTGATACACTGCTTCCCCTCTTTTTAACTATTGACTTGGTGTTTGATTGGGTCTATATGTATCTTATTTCAAACTAATTTTCTGTATCAAGGTGTAAGTCCCTTCCCTGCTCCCAATTACCTAGGTTTTTAGATGATCTTCCATGAGTCTCTTTGATGTGACTCCTCCTCTAATCAGCCATGTTGAGACTCTCTCAAGGTATTCTTGATATAATAGTTTGAAATTCACATACAAAAGTTTCAAATTTGTCCTTCTTTATGGCTGATTAGTATTCCTTTGTATATTATATATTCCTTGGTTGATGGTTATTTGGGTTGTTTCCAAGATTTAGCTATTACAAATTGTGCTATAAACATGGGTGAACATGTATCAGTGCAGTATGATGTTTTTTAATGCTCCAGGCAGATACTCAGCAGAGCAATACCTGGGTCAAATGGGATCTCTAGTCATAGTATGTGAGGAATCTCCACACTGATTTCCACAGTAGTTACACTAGTCTGCACTTACACCAACAGTGGACAAGGGTTCTTTTTCCCCACAGCCCCACCAGCATTTGTTATTGGTAGATTTCTTGATGATAGCCATTCTTTCTTCGATATGATGGAATATCAGTGTTGTTTTATTTTGCATCTCTTGAATGACCAGTGATGCTCAACAATGTTTTTCATATATTTATTTGCCATCTGTATTTATACATCTGAGAAGTGCTTATTCATCTCAGCTGTCCATTTTCAGATTGAGTCTTTAAATTTGGGGCCTGATTTTTTTTTAAATTCTTTGTACATTCTAGATATTAGTGCTTTGTCTGAGAGACAACTGGATAAAATTTTTTCCCACTCTCTGGGTTGTATTTTCACTCTGTTGGTGATTTCTTTTTTTTTTTTTTTATGTGCCAGGAACCCAACTCAGGACCTTCTGCTTGCCAGGCAGGCCCTACGTTGCTGAGCTATATTCCCAGCCCCTGGTGATTCCTTTTGATGTGCAAAAGCCTTTTAATAAGATGAGACCCCAGTCCTTGCTTTTTGAAGTATTTCTCATGTGGTTTGGGTTTTGTTCATGAATTCTCTGCCTACACCTGTGTCTTCAAGATTTCTACCTGTTTTCTCTTCCAATGGATTTAGTGTTTATTTTAATATTTAGATCTCTGATCCATTTGGATTTTAGTTTAGTGCATGGTGATAGACAGGTGTCTAGTTTTAGTCTTTGGCATGTGGAGAGCCAGTTTTTCCATCATCATTTATTAAAGATGCTATCTTTCTTCCCATGAACATGTTTGCCCTCTTTATCAAAGATGAAATGGCTGAGTGTGGTTGGTGTTATGTCTATATCTTCCAATCTGTTCCACTGATGTTTTGCCAAGTACCATGCTGATTTTATCACAGTAGTTTTATAGTATAGTTTGAAAGTTAGGGATTGCAGCTGGAGACAACACTCATCAGTGAAATACTTCAGACTCACATATGTAAACACTGTATCATCTTCCTGGTGTAAGAAACTGAAAGAGTAAATAAGGTCCAAAATGTCAACAGATATTGTGAAATGGGAAAAAATTGCTCAAAAGGACAACAGAACTAGGATGGGGAATAGGCGAAAGAAAGGATGGGAAAAGAAAAAAATACAAAATAGTTATTCTACTAGTTTCTCTTAGTTCATTGAAAAGAAAGGCTTGTGCTAATATCATTTGGGGAATTTTTTATGCCATATCTTGTATTCTAACTACTTTAAAGATAACACTACTCAATATATTAACTATTGTTATTCTCCAGTTATTTTGTTATGAAATTTTGTTTTACCTGTTTTCCATAAATTGAAAAATTAGGTCACACTTCAAAAGGGACAAACATATGTGATGTTAAGGAGATATGGGGAAATACGGTTCATTCAAAAGTCAAAGAGTAATCGGATTTAGTTGAATTTTAGGCCACATAGGGAAGGAATCAAAGAAGATAAGGTCAGAGATCAAGTCACAGTGTGCCGTGAGTGTTATGCGAAGGGTTTAGTTCTTATTCTTTAGTCAAAGAATTGCAGAAGCTGCTAAAGTATCTTTTATTTGACATGAATCACTTAGGCAGCACTGTTGGGGGGAAATCTAAGTAGGAGAGGGGAGAGTTAAGGTAAGATAAATTGGCAGTAATCCATATTTTTATTGAAGAAACAACAGCTAGAATGAAGGTACTGTTAAGAATAGAGCAGAGGGGACAAATTCAAGTGACGATTAAGAGTTAGTATTTCACAGCGGAGTCCATGAAAGGTTATGATAAAAATTAGTAAAAGATGACCCCAAAATTTTGACCTGAACCATGTGGCTGGTGTTACTACTTGTCAGAATATAAAATACAAAACAAAAAGAGAAACAGATTTGGAAGAAGGAAAGAAAAGGGACAGAAGATTTTTTTGTGTGTATTCATGAAGTTTAATGTATCTGCAAAATGTCTTACAGACAAACTGAATGTATGGATTTACAAGTCAGGAGTAAGATATGTGAATAATTAGTCTATAGGCTGTTACAGATATAGCTAATGATTCAGCTGAGTTCACATAGTGTCTATATCCTGAAATGTGTGTGAGCCAGAAACAAAGCCCATTGCAGGAAAGGCTATTCTTCCAGAAGCATCTAGAGAAGGAGCCTGTAAAGAAGACTGTGAAGTACTAACCCTACTGGAAAAGAATCACAATAAAGTGGTTTCACAGAACCAAGAGTAGAAAATATTAATTAATGAAAAACTCAAACAAAATAGAGACTGTAAATTATCCAATAGAGTTAAACTTAAAAGCCATTTTACTGGAAGGATGAGGGGACTTTGCAGAAGACTGAAGTAGGAACTAGAAGTGAAATATGCAGATCACCACCAAAATTCATTTAAAAAATATTTTATTGTGAGAACAATAATCAAGATGTCTACATTATTTTTGCTGGTTGCCATTAACAAATCCATAGATAGTAAAATGCAAAATATTAGGGAGAAGAGGGAAGAATTTAGGGAACAAAGTCCTAAAGTCATAGGAAGGAAGGGAGGGTCTAAAGAAGGGTGAAGATTACAGTGGAGTTTCAGCTAATTTGTGCAGTTCAGAAGAAGGAAGCTATTGAAGGCATAAAAGTATGAGGGAGTAAAAGAGGTAATACCATGGACAGATATGGAGGATTTCTTTTCAAATGAACTAGGAAAGATTGTAGAAATAAATGCAAATACAGGGTACAAGCAGAAACGTTAGGGAAATATATGTTTATATCAAGTAGGAGATAAGGTCACTGGTGAAAGCAACGAACACAAGAACAGCAGTTAATGTCTGAAATAACTATTGGAATAAAGAGAATAAATGAGAGAATGATCCACAGGTTGCATTGACAGGCAGGTTAACATTGTAGAACTGGAATTTGTAAATGAACATGTGCTTAGATTTATGCTTTGTCCTTATCTGTGATTAGTACCTGTAGGTGAAGTAAGGGAAAGAAACACTAAGTTGATTAAATCTAGGGTTGAAATCTCCCAAGCAAGAGGAAGGAAAACCCAAGAAGGACAGAGAAAATAGTTAATAAGTAAGGCAGAGAAGACAGGAAATGGTTGACAGAGAAAACAAAGTTAAACCCTGTTGGCAATTAGATCATTGCCTAATTTTAGTAGAAAGAAAAGATAAAGAAAGGTTAAATGATAGGTCTTAATTTTTAGAAAGTAGTACTAAAGTTCAAGGTGTTAAAAGTATAGAAAATATGAATGACGACCATGTTCAGGATATGGTCATGAGATTGCATACCTAATGTAGAAGAATAGTGAAGACAATTGGGATTGAATTATCAAGAACTTGTAAAATACCTGGGCATGATGGCACATATTTATAATTCCAGGACTCTGAGAGGCTGAGGTAGGAGGACTGTAAGTTTGAGTTTATCCTTGGGCAACCTGTGACTGAGTGTCTGCTTCAAAATAAAACATAAAAATAAAAAGGATTGGGAATATGCCTCAGAGAAAAGGCCTAGGTTTCAATCATAAATAAATAAATGAATAAATAAATAAATAAATTTGAAGTTAAGAAGTTAATTCATTTGCATACATGAATAGTGAACTTGTTAAAGATGAGAAAGATGAGATATGTAGGAAAGGACTTGAATATAGGAATAATAACCAGGAAATTCATAGACCATAAGAATCAAAAAAGGTAGATCAATTAGATAGCATGAAAAGAACCTTTAGATATGAATAATTATTTGGAAGTGGCACTTGACTGTGAGATTTTTGGAGTCATTTGTAGGATTGAGGTATGTTGTGTTTGAAAGAACCATCAAATTTCTCAAGAAAATGCAATTCCCCTAAGTGCAAGCCAAGTGTCAGTTTCAACCATTCAGGGAAAAAATGGCAATGTAGTGGAGTTTTCAGCCAAAGGATAGGACTCAGAGGAATGAAAGTGTGCTGGACATATCTAAAATTACAAGTGATTGGAAAACCTAGTTTCATGTCCAGAAATAACAAATATAGTTTATGTTATTATTGCCTGATTTCAAGGTTGTAGGTAGAGCTGAGAAACAGATGCTGTCTCAGGCACTGTAGAACATGAAAGTAGATAGAGGAGGGCTTAGAAGAATATCGACTTAGAAGACTGGTGACAATTTTTTAGGCTTCACAAAAATCCCTAGTTTAGAATTATAGGTCAAACACATTAATTTATTGTAAGACTCTCACTTCTTGAAAGCAAACAAAAGTTATTGCCAGAAATTGTGAAGTGATTGGTCCTATCCAATGATTTCATTGGCAATTGGTCTAGAGGCCATGTGTGTTACACTCTAGCAAAACAGTAGTCTACATTTTGTCCTTGTCCTGAGACTTTTCTAGGGAATGATATTAAGGACAATGGACAGATATGGAGGATTTTTCTTCAAATGAACTAGGGAAGATTGTAGAAATAAATGCAAATACAGGGTATAAGCAATGATAAATGAAATTTTGAAGCAGCGCAATATCCATGTTGTGGCATGAGTACTGCTGGCTGCTTTTAACAGATTTATAGTGAGGATGGGAGAAAAAAGTAGGCATAAAAATTTGAAAAGCTTAAATTTTGGCCTTGAGGGAATCATGTATAAATTTGGATCCAAGAGAGGTGTAGCTCCTGAAGAGATCAGTGCCATTCCAAAAGAACCAAGTTCTTTGTATGACAAAAAGATGCCTCAGTAGTATCAGGAATTAGAAAGACCCTACCCATTGAAACCTCAAAGGTACAGAAGTTTCCTTCAAGGAGCGACTAAAAAGGTATGAAGCCTTTCCTTTAATGAGTGACTAAAAAGGTAGGAATAAAGCCAAAGATAGAATATGATAGAGAGATAGATATAAAAAGGTAGGAATAAAGCCAAAGATAGAGTGTGATAGAGAGATAGAGATAATAAACCCAAGAGAGAGTCTGTGTGGTCTACAAGCAGAAATGCCATAGTTGTGGGACCTTCCAAGCTCTCTGGAACTCATATTTCACAATCATGTACCCTGGATGCCAGATAATAAGTTATAGCACTTAATGTTTGGCCTGTTGGATTTCAATCTTGCTTTGGTCTGATTATTTTCTATCCCCCTATTCCTTTCTTTTCAATTCAGTTGGAATTTAAATGTTTACTCTGTGCTATTGTACCCTGGATTATGTAATTTGCTTTTTTATTTTTACTGAATTTCTCATCTAAGAATTTTCCTTGAGTCTCAGATGAGACTTGAACATAGGGTTTTGAAAAAGACTGGAACTTTTCAGATTTTAAGGAAGGTATTATTGCTTTTTAGATTGTATGTAAAGTAATTGTATTATTTTAGATGGAATTATCCACTTATTATTTTCTTTATTTGAAGTTTAAGTGTGATATGTTTGTTGACAAGGGGTAGAATGTTGTGATTAGAGTAGATTTTAAATGGATTCACTTTGGAATCCTCTAAGGGTACTGGTGGAGCATGCACATGGGTGTGTCTTGGTAGATATTAAGGCCTGACTTTGAGAGTTTATATCTGGCCCCTTATCCATTCTTCTCTGACACTGTTTCCCTAGTCTGCTTTCTGGCCACCATGAACTAGGCATCTTTGCTCCACCATATCCTCTGCCATGAAATTCTTTTCTTGGAGCCAGCTTACCATGAACTGAACCCTCTGGAGCTATGAGCCAAATTAAATCTCTCCTTTAAACTACGGGTGTCAGGTATTACATCTTAACATCGAGAAAGCTGACTAATATGTACGTGATGTGCCTACTCTCACCACATGCACACACACACACAGACACACACACACATACTAATACATGTCCTTTATTTCACTACCTCTCTCTGATGGTTGTTTATACTTGTCTCTAGAATTCTTGTAACAGACCAATACCGGATTTATCCAGAGCTTTATAACACTAATATCAAGCATGTGTTAAGTGCTTCACATGATTTGTATCATTATTACAGAACAATCAAATGAAAAAGCACGAATATTACTCACTTTTTTAAAATGTAGAAACTGAGAGGTCAATTTGCTTGAGGTTTCACAGCTAGGTGGTACTATTAAAAACCTTAAACTAGAGTCTCATTCAAGGGCCATGTTGCAACTATAGCATCACTGTGCAACTGTCATTTTCTCTGTCTTTAATAGGAACAGAAAAAGA
This sequence comes from Chinchilla lanigera, assembly GCF_000276665.1. Classification (NCBI taxonomy): domain Eukaryota; kingdom Metazoa; phylum Chordata; class Mammalia; order Rodentia; family Chinchillidae; genus Chinchilla; species Chinchilla lanigera. The sequence continues at coordinate 8,099,408 of NW_004955503.1, forward strand.
TGGAATAACATAGTGTTCAGAATGCATAACTTGTTAAAAGATCCATTATTAATAAATGCTTATGATTTTAGTCCTAAAATAGTTGATAACAATCTTTTGGCATTTATTTTATAGGACAAAGAAAGTGAGGTTATTAGAGTAAAAGTGATTAGCTCAATAACATATAGCTCTCTGCTGGAGAACTGAGAATCTCATCCTTGTCTTTCTGACTGTGAACTCTCACTATCACCATTAAATTTCCTCCTTTGATCTACTGCAGTAATTGCAAGTACACAAATAACTTCCTTTTAAACATGGCTTTGTTTTAATCAATCTATCTTCATCATTCATTTACACAAAACATGTCTGTCATAAAATTTAATGGTGAAATTAGTACTTGATAAGACAAAGGACAAATTGATTTTGTGATGCTTGGAATTGAGCCCAGGACCTTGCACATGTTAAGCAAGTGTTCAACCACTGATCTATACCCGTAGGTGGCCAAATAATTTCTGATGAGGGGAAACAAGAAAAGAAAATCTATAACTAAAGAATGGCAAGCCAGGATGAGCACTAAAATGTCTACTACAAAAGTAAGAGGACAGAATAGGATATAGAGGAACTGGAGAAATCTCAAGAGGTGCTGATAGGAGTGCTGGGGTTCTCATAAAAGTAAGTAAAGGTGAGTGACAATAACACACCCCAACTATGTATAATTAATATAGCTCAAATACTTTCCTATTTATAAAGTGCTTTATGTAAAGTGTTTCCTATAGAGTTTGCTGGTAGTAGGCATAAATAGTAAAAAGTAATTGCTTCTGTTTCGTTTCCTTCTCTTTCCATTATTGAAAATTCTTTGAGATGTGCAGGGTCAGATTGTGTTATATTAGTTTTAACAGCAAGCTGCAAAGTGCAGTAGTGAGCAGTACCTGAGTCCTGTCTGGACCATTTATTAGTTGATGTGAGAAGTTGAGAACACAATTCCATTATCAGTATGATATCCAATTATTTCTTCCCTGAATCTGAACCTCTTTTCCCCTAAAAATATTGCAAGGAGATTTGAGATGTTCCTGAGAGATCCCAACAGCTTGTTTCCAAATTCAGGTCAAATCTTTACAGAAAAGGGAGGCCGAGCTTTGTGGATACATAATTGTATATTCACCTTCTCAGTGTCTTCTTGGTAGTACTTTCTTTTAGAACTTTGTACAACATTCACTCATTGGGAAATATGGACTAGTGTCTGAGTGATGTAGAGACACAGTTAAAAAATTTTTATAACATGTATAAACTATCTTAAGGATAGTTATCTCCTTCTGTGTGTGTGTATGTATGGGCGTGGTAATCTTACAAAATCCTAAGAAATAAGTTTTACTATCATCCTTATTGTTTTGCAGGTAAAAATTGAAACACAGAGAGGTTAAATACTTTTCCTATTGTCATATGAGGAGTAGGGTGACAATAAGGATTGAAGCCTAGGTAGTCCACTCCCTAGGCTGTGTTTTTAACCCTGGTTGATTCTTAATTCTGAGTATATACGAGACTCACCTGGAAAATTAAAAACATATACATATTTGAATCCTACTAAGATTAATTAAAACAATCTATGTTGTATTTTAAAGTACATACATGATTGTGGTGCACTGCTAGGGTTAAGAATAACTTCAGCACACTGTTGTGGAAATGTTTTTGTTATTGTTTAAAGGAGAATAAAGTATAATTTCTAGAACACACAAGGAGAGAGACTGTCATGTTTTGGATAACCATTCTATGCATATGTAAAGAGGCAATATTTAAAATATTTAATAACTGGCACAGGATAGTAAACATAAGAACAGGAACAGTGAGCATAAGTGAACATTATCTAGACTTATCTTTGTGTACTGGTAGAATTTTTAAAAATTATATACACAGGTAATATATAGTTTTTGTGTAAGTAAAGTGATTTAAATTATCCTTTTAAGTAGCTGCATCATATTTTATTTAAACAGTTCCCTTTTTATGCCCAATGTTAAAATCAGAATTAGCCTCAAGAGCTCTCTTTAGATTTGCTGCACACATTGCTTGCTGATGTCACTCTTCCTAAACTTCCAAAAATGTAATACAAAAGTTGATATTCTTATCAATGGAATAGTAATCTTTTCACTTTTTAGAGGGAAAACTTGATCTTCCCTCACATTCTTTCTAGCTGCTGTAAGCTAGCCTTGCAATTGACATTCATCATGTGGAAAAAACTTGAATCTTCTGGCCAGGACAGCTTGCCTTATGTTTCCTCTTTAATGTCGGGGACAGCATATTTTCTCTTTGGTTTACTTCATTTTGCCTTCTGCAGAATTCCTGATTATACTTAAATTTCTACCTATTCACTTTTCCTTGGCTTTTCTGTATGTTGTTTTCCCCTGAATTTCTTCAGCTTGTCTACGTGTGCTTGTGCCTAGGTTTACCTTATTGCTTATGTTTTACAATCTTGTCTTCCACTTGAAGAAACGTTTTCTGATTTATTCTTTGCTCTAACTCTGGTTGGTGTAATTTCAATTTTCTAACTGCTTAACAGTCTAGGTAACCAGGCATGGCATGGCCCAGACTTGTGATTTCTAAACCTATTCTTTACTTCACCTCAACCTTTCGACTATCTACACTATTCAGAAAATAATAATCCTACCAACACAGAGTACTCCCCATAAAACATGGAACAGCAAGAATGATGTTTCTATTAAATAAGCATATTCATATTTTATGTACCTAAGCAATCTGAATGAGTCTACTACCATAAGACAAAATCAAAACAAGTTTAATTTAAAGATCTTAAGTTATTTTATTTAGGATTCTACAATTGGGCAACAATTCATCTCATAAAATAAAATAAGAGTTCCGATGTACAGAGCAGAAGAGATCCTGTTGAAAACACAAATGGAGACCAGCTGAAGAAAACAGAGAAAAAGGACAGAGTGGATTCATTGCTTTAAAGTTCCTCTGAAAGTTACTTTCTGTGTATGGCAGGAAGTAGAAGTCAGAACAGTGAAAAACTGGCAAACATAAGGTTACTTTTTCCGGGAGGAGGGAAGGATTTGGAAACTGGGCAATTTTTGCATATTTTTTCTCATTATATTTTTCTTTCATCAGAAATGCATTCCCGAATTGAAATAGCTGTTTGTTTTCATTAATTGCTTTCCTTTAAAGAAAGTGCTTTCCTTTAAAGAATCTCTTACCTCTTCTTTAAGAAGCTGATTAAAGCCTAAGTGAGATAGATAGGTCCCAAGGTGCCAGGAAGACATTCTTAGGTGTTTACATTTCAAATGGATGAAGTTCAGACCCTTTTAGAGGGATATTTACATTCCAGACTGTTAGAGTAGGGCCTCTGGGTTAATTAAGTTTCCCTAAGAAAGATCCTGGGAAGGGGAGGGGATATGATCTATTTGTCCTTTTAAACATACACAATTTTTAATTAGCTCTGCGTTTGACAATAGTAGAGCTTTGAGACCCCAAAAGAGTTACAGATGTTTCCTAACACACATCAGCAGAATCACCGACAGACCTGAAGAAACTCAGGAAACCTTACCTTCTTGACTGCTCTTAGCTCAGGAGGACTAGTAAAATATAAGGTTGTTCTTATATTCAACAGCATCCTCAGAGCCCAAACCTTTAGGAGGTATCTACTTTCCACCAATACTAGTCAATCAGTTCACCCTCCTAAGGCATGAATGCTGGCAACCAAAGACGAGAAATTGGTTAGCATCTAAAAAAGAAGAAAACAATAAGGTTACTCATCATAATACTCTTCATCCTTCTGCTAATTTAAATCCTTTGTTTGTTTCAAACAGGTCACTTAAGTGAGTGCTTTTGTTTTCCTGAATACTTATTTGTATCAAGACCATTTCTCAGAAAAGGTTCATATATCAATCAATGGACCAAGCATCATGTAATCAATGGTAAGAGATTCTATTATTCCTTTGGTACTCTGGACATGTTCTACACATTTTTTACCCTTCTTTCTTTACTTTAGTAAAATATTTCCTTTTTATACAAATTCTGTGTGATCGCACAAATCACTCCTACTTATGATTACTGATTTCTAATTTCATAAACTTCAAGTCTCAAAATTCTTAATGAAACTTAATGGCCTGAGTGGATGATTTGGGAACTTGGAGATTTTGAGGATATGTCCAAGGTTTCCAAAACAGTTTAGCTGAATGTCTGTTCCTCATAGATTAACAAATGTACTTATTAGAGATTATACCAAACAGGATCTTTCTCTCAGAAGAGAGGGATCAAGTTTCTAGTTTGCTTGATGTTTGAACTAGAATACGGGATAAAGACTGACATGGACATAATTTAAAGGCTCAGGCAATTGAAAGGCCAGGACATAAATTAAGGACCCAAACCCACACATAATAAAGGGCCCACACCCAGGAAGGTGATAAGTTGGACTTTTCCAAGTACCTCAAAATTAATAGACGGTAGACAGGGAGGTGAAGAATAAAGATTAAATACAGGAGGAAAAAGTGAAGAAAAAGCGACAAAGTAATAAGAAAAAGGGAATGTTGATTTTTCAACCTGGGAGAGTCAGCAAATATCCCTATGGTGGAAAGCATGGGCAGAGGCTAAAAAAAGGAAAACCATAAATGGTCTTATCATGTAGAGGCTAAACTAAAACTATTTAATGTGTACATATTTAAATGTACTTATATAAAAGAGTTTAGGAAAAATGATTCCAATTCAGCATTTAGGTTGAATCAGAAAAATTGACATTATAATAGGATTATCAGACTGGGATAAAACAAAAGAAGAAGAAAGAATGGAAAAAGATAATATCCTAAAGTGTCACTACCTGAAGAAATACAGCAGTTAGTTCAACTAGTTTCTTTTATGAATGAGGAAACTGAGTTCCCAAATGAAGAGATTTGCCAAAACTAGGACATTTATGCACAAAACCTGGCATTTTAAAATCTTAGAATGTGCTTTCTTTTTAAGATGCTGCCACTGTTTGATTTGGCTATTTGAATAAAGTTATCTTTTTGAATAAAGTTAAATTTTATGGCAACTAGAAGTAAACAGTTTTGAATCTAGGAACATTAAAGCAAAACTTAACAATCTTTAATATTAGAGAAATGTTCTCTTTGTACTTCAGGCCAGAAGACTTGCTCATATTGCCGTTAACAAATGACATTTAAATTGAAGGGACAAGAACTAAAGCTAACATATTCCATACCCGTGGAAATTGTAAAAGAAACGTGAAACATTTTGAGAAACCAAGTTTGCTCTATTTAATTTAGTTCTTTTTGGAGCGAAAAAGGGTTGGCCTCTTTAAAAAGAGGTTGTCAGAGCAGGTTGTAAAATGAAAATTCAAGTCCAAGAGTGGAGAGGAAGGGCTGGCTGTGTTTCAGGTATAAGTCATGTTATTTCATGGGCTCTGTAAAAGAAAGGGAAAGACAGATTAGTAGATGTTCTCCGCTGCAGTTCTTATGGTGCCTCATACATGAGAGGTGTCCAGTAAGTCTCTTTTCAATGCATAACTTCAGATTCAATGAAAATGATGTTGTTTCTGTACAGGCAGAAATAAAAAGAGGAAACTGACTGAAAGGCCAAAGTCGGGCAGGTTGGAAAAGGTAAGACCCATCCTACCTACATAGGAAAGGCAAAACAGTAGTGATCCAAAGAAAAATATACAGTGCCAAGATCAAAGAGGAATTTATCTTCCAAAAGTGGGTAAGTGAAGTTAGAGAAGACCAAAAGTGTAGAGACATGGGAAAAAAGCCATGAGAAAAGCCTGGAAATTTACAGGTTCTACAATAAACATGCATTACATTTTAATTGAAGAAAAAAAATCAGCATTTGAAAAATTTTTTAAGAAGTAATGCATGTGCACGGTTAAAATAATACAAATAGTACAAAACAATCTATAAGCAGAAAATAGTTCTCTATTCTAAACCTGAAACAGTTATCCGAGTTTACCTGTCCTAATGCAACCATTTTTTTAAAAAAATTATTTTAAAGATAAGAGAATCATTTAAATCAGTTTCTCATCCGTTCTTGTATAAGCATACCATCTAGATGTATACCATATAAATGCACATAAATAATAGCATGCACAATGTGATTTGTCTTTTCCCTAAGTTCTAAAACTTATTCCATATCTATGCATAAAGATCTATATTTTTATTTTGTAATATAGAATATTTCATTAATTTAAACAGGCCCCTTTGATATTTAGGAATTTTAGTATTTTATTACAAAAATCCTACAATGGATATTCTTGTACAAACATATTTGTGAGCATTTGACAGTATGTCTGAAGGATGAAAATGAGCTCTTGGCATGAAAGGGTCTAGAACAACCAGTGGATGATGTGAATGTAATGAAATACTGAAAGGAATACACTATTTGTTCTTAGAGATCTTAGCTCATTGTGACCTTTTCCTTAACCAACATATAGGCTGCAGAAGTTGTTAATTTAGATGTAAAAGACTGTGAATTATCAGTTATCAAAAAATTCAGTCTTATCCTAAGTAAATCTTACATCAGGAGCAAGACTACTAGTCCCATCATCAACCTGTCAAAACCAACCTAGCTATTAGTGATATTAGCTAATTTAATATTGTCAAATCACCATACGTTCCATCTTCATATGAGCAGAATAACTTTGTGGTAATCAAATTTCTTTGCCATATCCAGTAAGCATATCTGAAAAATTTGAGCATTATTTAAACCTATATAAAGGCTAAAAGAAGGAAGTTAACTGTTGTTTGCCTACTATATGCCAGTAACTTTAGCTACATTACCTTGTTTAATTCTCAAAACGGTTTCATCTAGTATCCATCATAGTTTCTATTTACACAAGATATAAGAGAGTACTTTTCTTAAATTCAATTTCTTGGGTTCTTATATAGCAAAATCCCATGCTCTCTGTCCATCATCCCATTCTATTGCCTCAAGGATTAAAGGATGCTTATTTTGCAAGTGAACTAATATGCACAAGATTATTACCTGTAGAACCGATTCTTGGCTTACTACTGGAAAAGATGGCTTCAAAAACCCAAGTTATAGGCATATGCATACCTTTGAGTTATCTTTCACTCCCAAGAAGAGTTTATCCTTTAGTGTCCTTTCTGACAGTGCTTACATGTGTAGTCAAATGAGATATTTTCTAAGCTCCTTTTTACCCTGATTTTCCTTTTTTCTGATTTTGAGGAAGTAGTTATAGGATGCTGTCAGTTCCTTTCATTCTTAGATCTTGCTTAGGGACTGGAGGTCAATTCTGGGGCAATGTAAGAAGAAAAGAGAAAGTCAAGCTTCAGGGATTAAATAGCTCTCTCAGGTTCGGGGAGCAGTCTTGGAAACAATGACCTACCATTTGCCTCTCAACTCTTCACGAGGAGAGACAGAAGATAATAGTTATCAGGATAGCAACGTTTTACTTATTTTAACAATAATCTATACCATTCAAACAATTATTCTGGAATCAGAACAAATAGACTGTTAGTAAGCAGGTGGCATGTTTATGATCACAGGAACCTTCTATGCTTGTAATTCTACATTTAATTCTTGATTATTTATAAGTAAGAGAAAGAGAAACAACAGGATGAACAACTCTGAATCAAACATGTTAAAAATCATTTCTAGTTCATTTGGGGACAACTTTCTCAGAAACACACACTTTAAATCACCCTTAATTTTAGTCCATTCTGTTTATAACCTTGTCTTGTTACTTAGACTGGGGAGATTAACTTGAGATTTAGACAGCCCAAAGAAGAGATATAGAACCATGGAATTGACTGGACACTTTTATTCAGCTGCTTAGCCATAGTCCATCTGTTTAATTGTTCTTGTGGTCCCAGCCACTATATACTTACAGCAGTCCTCAAACCCTTAGTCTATCCACCAGCTCTCATGACAGGGCAGCTAGATGTAGGGTCTTCACAGTGGTGTCTATGTGCTAGAAATGCCCTTGGTTGGATAAGTTATTTACACTGAGGTTCACTTACATTAAAATCTCACTGACTTGGATTTAATATACACTGGAAGCCACCCCTCCTTATCCAGCCTGAACCAACGTGTAACCATTTCAGGCTTCATTTTTCTTTACAATCCACACCCTTCAGGTTGTAGGGTGTGATTTCACACATAGGAATGCAGGCCTACAGGGGTGATTTTTGTCCCCATGTGTCCTAACAGCAATACTAGGAGAACTTATTATAGGCCATAATAGAGTCTTTTCTCCTGTATGTCCATGTATATAGTCACCCTTGGGGGCCAGGCTGGCACACTCAGCTGGTCCAAGGCTGGGAACCAAATTAGCTCTTGCTCTTTGCATTAGCTCTAGTTCTTTTCCTGGGCCCAGGCCCCCTGGCACTTCTCAGGACCTGAACACAGGCACTTTTTCCTGTTTGGTTATCCCTCCTCTGGACAGTGCCTTTGTGGAAAATAGAAAGTGGCTCCCTGTTCTGGGGAAACCCTCTTTTTTCTTGTGGACTTTAGTGCAGTACACACTCTGCAAAACAATAGGCCCAGGACTGGCCATGCCCTGGCCTGTCTATTTTACTGTTTATCTTCTTCTGTGTGGCTTACCTCTTATAGGTCTTGCCACATGATTTGGCCCCACACAGGCTGATAGCCAAGTAGCCACCCTGTGGCCCTTTACATAGAAAACCTAAACATCAGGCCTCTATATATCACCTGTCAGTATATATGGTAAGAAGGCCCACCTCTCAGATAACCATTATCTATATGGCCTTCAGCTCAACCCATTGACTACTCTGTCTAGTACCAGTATCAAACTTAATACTAACTGTTTTTGGCTGCACAGCAACAGCCATCCATTGTGTGGCTGGCACATGGTTCATCTCAGGCCCAATGCCACACTTCTTTACCTTTACGGCCTTACAAGACTGTGGTTCACTGTTTCACTTTCTGCATCATCATAGGATGTGCCTTTCTGTATGGAAGCTGCAGCTTGATCTTCTCAGCTCCCGAGCTGTCTGTGTGGATGAGCTGTTACCTTGGCAGCAGGCATTCTATCTGGATACACTTTATGAGCAGTATGTATCTCTTCTTTCAATGTTCTGCTACAGATTTGTCTCTTATTTTAATCTTTTGCTGTGAGTACCTCCTCCTAAGGAGGATTTTTGACGTGGCCCAGGCTGTGATGAATCCTGCCAATTATGCCAATAGTTTTGTCACCAGTTCAGACTGGGGAGGTTAACGTGAGATTCAGGCAACCCAAAGAAGAGACACGCAACCATAGAATGGATTAGACATTTTTATTGAGCTGCTTATCCATAGTCCATCTGTTTAGCTGCTCCTGCAGCCTCCAGCCACTGTACACTCAAAACAGTACTCGGAATTCTAGCCTGCCCTCCAGCCTTCAGGGTAGTCCAGCTGTATATAGGGGTCTACACAATAGTGGTTATGGGCCATTAATGACCTGGGTTATATAAGTTATTTACACTAGCAAGTATTGACCTTTATTATATCAGTTATTTATATTAAAACTGATGATGTGCACCTTTGCTGAAATCTTGTTGCCATGGACTTAACGTCCACCAGAAATCACCCTGCCACAGCCCAAATCAAAGGCTACCCATATTATGCTCCATTTTCCCTTATAAACCTTTGACTTTAGAACTATTAACTTTAAGGCTAATGGTTCATGCTTATCTCCAATGAAGAGAGTTATATTTAATAGAGGTAATCAAAGACTGGCTATATTAAGGCATTATTTAGCTTTGTGTTTATTGGGAGACATATACTTCAGGTGAAGTTGGCTTCCAAGACCAAATGTATATTAGTTGCTCATAAGCCAAGCCTTCACTCTCTAACTACCCATCTAGCCATGTGTTAAATTTTAAAAAGCAGCAAACCATTGGCCTGAGGCTATCTCTCTACTTTGAGTTACCACATAATGGGCCAAGCAGATGACTAATTTAGGAGTATGTTTTTGTGGCGGATTAACTAATAGTCAACTTGTAACACGCAGCTGAACTGAATCAGTGTGGTTCTGGGTGTGGAAGGCCCACCTGAGGACTGTTGCCAACAACATGAAAGGAGGACTGGAGGGGAAGATGATGTGCTGTTGATTCTCCTGGAGAAACTTGTCACACTGATTTTCCTCATAGGAACTCAGCTGTTTTCATCAGAAGAAGAGCTCAGGTCCTTGCTGTGGATGAGGAGGGCTTCAGTTCTCTTCAGGGGAGCTTTGGTTCTCATGTTGGGCATTGCTTCCTGGCTCCAGTGCAGATCCCTCAGCCTGCTGACACAGATCCTTAATCCTGCTGGTGCAGATTTTCTAGGTTCCACCACTGACCTTGGGGCCTTCCCAGTGCAGATCCTTCATGCAGATTTGCATGAAACACTGTCATGAGCTCTAGGCCTCCAGTTGGACTCGTGAAGGACATTGCCATGGGCTCTAGGTCTTCCGCTGGACTTGTGCAGGACATTGCCCTGGGATCCAGGCACTCAGCTGGATTCTTTGGGTCTCTAGTGCATGGACAATCTCTTGTGCTCTTCTGCATTTGACTTTTTGAGTGAATATTAGGAAATAGTCCTATATATTATGTGTCCTATATTAAGTCTATTCTCTTGTAAACCCTGACTACAACAATTTTGTAACAAACAGCTGAATTTCAGACAATCACAGACAGGCAACTAGTCCCACAATGTTCAAATAAAGCCAATGTTTCTTCACATTATGCCTGTATGAGGGAAATACCTATTTGTAGCTAGCCAAGTGATTAGTTTTCTTCCATGTTTTACCTATAAACTAATCCTATGGAGTGAAATCATTGCACCTCTTCTGCCACTGAGCACTTTCTGATTCCTGAATCATTCTTTGCTCAAATAAACTGTTAATTTCAGTTTTCCTGAAGATTTTTTTAACACATGTAGTAAATACAGAATAAACCGAGAATGAAGACCATAACAGAATTAACATCAAGTTAAGGTAAATAAGATGGAAACCAGTCCATAGACTTTCCACCTGTTCAATTTCCCAGCAGTCCAAAAGCCCAGTAAACTAAGTAAAAAAATGAAGTCAATTCTTCAAACTTGATCTTTGCGGCTGTGGGTCTGCACAAGATAATAGGGCTTCACTTAGCAGGGGTGAATGATCACTCAGATAGTGAATGCCAAGGGCTGGTGAAAGCATCTGTAAAGATACAGGCAGTCATCTTTTTTAACCTCACAGACAGGCTAAATTAGATGTACTGAGAAGCACAAAACAATAGACCATAATTGCAGAAAATGTCTTAGACAGAGGCAGCCTCCTTCCAAATACATTCAGGTAACTGAATAAGCAACTGTTAAATTGGGCAGTAACACACATGTCCAGGCAATTTGTGTAACCACTCTAAGTGAACGATCTAACAGGAACCTATAGCCCTCATCACTATTCTTTTATGGAGATATCCAGCCGGGTGAAGAAACTTTATCAAGATTTCATGTCACTTTGGTGACAAATCCAAGATTACAACTCAGATAGTATTTATGTTTCACTACATCACACCATCTTTACCTGATTTTTAAAAGTTTTCTCTTGGTGTTGTAGTGCATAAGAAATGAGAAAAATCAAGGTTTTAATAAACCAATACTATAAAATATTTTCATAATGTTGCCATCTTTTTGCCGTTTTTTTTTTTTTTTTTTGGGGGGGGTTTTCTCCGGTACCGGGAACCAAACTCACGACCTTGCGCTTTCCAGGCAGGCGCTTTTGCCACTGAGCTAAATACCCAGCCCCCCTTTTTGCCATTATAATGCTTGATTTCAGTCACAAATACAATTTTGGACAGGAATATAAAACATTTGTGAGCTTATAGAAAAAATTGGACAATTTCAATTTAGAATGTATCTCAGTTCAACTATAAAAATAATATCCTCCAAAACATGGTATTTTTGATTAAGTAGGCATTTATTAAAACAGAGCAACTTTAGTCAGGTGTGGTCACACATGCCTATATTTCCAGTACTATGGAAGCCTGAGGCAGGAGGATTACAAATTTGAACCCAGCCTTGGGTAACTTAGTAACTTAGCAAGACCCTGTTTCAAAAAAAAAGAAAAGAAAAGAAAAAAGAAAGAAAGAAAGGAAAAGAAAAGAAAAGAGAAAAAAAAGGACATGGGATGTACCTCAGTACAAAAGCCCAGGGTTCAGTCCTCAGAACCTCAACAACACAAGAACAGTGCAAAATACTCAAAACGTGATGATGTCATACTTGATAAGATAGTAAAATGCTAATGAAATGATTTTTTAGTTCATTAAGGCCAGATAAATAACTGCATTAAAAGTAGTTAGAAGTCTTCCTGTCAACCAAGTCATGGTAAAGTCACTATTGCAGTACTAGTGTGTCTTGTTTTTAGGTTCCAAATAGTTATTTGTTTGTTTTAAGGCACAGAGAACTTATTAATATAACTTTAGTTAATTCCAGAGGAATTATAAAAGATTCAGGACCTGTTAGATTTGCATTTAAGTGGTGAGAGCCAGAAGGTAAGATCTAGCACATAAATATTGTGTTTCTCTGTCCCAGGCTTGGAAAATGCTACTTAGTAAGAAGTATAGTTTTCCTGGAGACATCTTGAAACACAAAGAGGGAAACTGTAAATGGAATGGTAGGAATGTTATGCCTATGGTTCCCGGAGAATATGAAATTTTATACTGGAAGTGATCTAAAATATTACAGCTGCTTGAAAGTGGGATTGTTTAATAGCTTTCTTTGGGGCAGATGGAATGGAAGTGAGAGTGGGCATAGATTTACAGTGATGTCTAGTATGATTATACTTCCTCTCAGACTATTTTCTTCCCTGTCTTATGATAATTGTCTTAGTATAGGTCATGGTACCCAGAATGTGCATGCATCTTCCTTACTTTCATTAATCTGTATTATTCTGTCATATATGCAGGTGACTCAAACTTGGCGTAGCAATATATAGATGGCGTGATCAAAAATCCAAATAACCTTGACTTTGCTATGTTGGACTTAAAGTAACCCAACATGACCAAAAGTGAAGATATGATTTTACATTAAAAAGTCCCAAATCATTGGAATAGACAATCCAGGAAAGCACTGATTAGGCAACAGTGCCTGTGATCAAATTCTCCAGCAGCCCATGGAGATTTTAATTGACTATATATGCAACATGTCTTACTCAATTTCCTCACTGCTAATACAAAATACCTGACACCTGCAACTTTAAGGAAGAGAGATTTATTTTTGCTCACATTTTAGAAGTTTCAGTCCATGTTCTGCAGGCTCAAACACAGAAACTTCATGGTGGAAGAGGCTTGGCAGAGGAAGGATGCTGAGGTCATAGTAGCTATAAAGCAGACAGAGAGGGAAGGAACCTGGGAGGGAGCTACTCTCTACCAAATAACACCCACAGTGATCTATCTCTTCTAACAAGACCCCACTTCCTAACTGCAAGTGATCTACTGTGTACCCACAATACAGTAACCTCCCAGAAGCCCTTCATCTATGAGCATATGAGGCTCTTGGGGGACAATGGCCTTAAATTACTTAAGTAAAAATGACCTTAAATTACTATGAAGCTTTGCTGAAGAAGATAATGTGAATAACAGCTAAAAAGAGGGACAGTATCCAGATCCAGGAGTTGACGGCATTGTACGTGGACTGTTTATACCATTCAGGGTACCATAATTTTAAGTGTCATGACTAGAAACCTTTACTATATAGATGCATTTCTATTTCTGTCATTCTCTCTTTTGAATCCTATTCCCCATCTTTTTTCACTCTCCATCTTTTTTCTCCTGTCCTATTTCCCCTTTCTGAAGGTTACATCTGCTCCTTAGTTAACACACTGGAAGAAAATTTTTGTGCCCTAAGAACTGACTTATTTCCATAAGGAACCCATACATCACATGAAGATAGTCACTCTGCAAATGAGTCTTCATTTACCCAAGCTAAAATGGAGGGACGTAAAGGATATTATGTTGAAAGTCAGGGAGAGGGCTGGACGTGGTGGCTCACCCTTGTAACCCTAGCACTTGAGAGGCTGAGGGAGGAGGATCGTTGTGAGTTCGAGACCAGCCTGGGCTACAAAGTGAGCTCCAGGGCAGCCTGAACTGCATAGCAAGACCCTGTCTGAAAAAGACAAAAAAAAAAAAAAGAAAGTCTGGGAGATGAGATCCATGATCAGGTTCTACCTTGGAGCTGCAATGCCAGATGCTCTATCATCCTTCATATTGTGGGCAATGGAAAAGGAGTATAAAAGTAACCTTTGATATAAGGTAGTGTTTGGCCACCTAGGTTCATACACTCAGATTCATCTGCTTGCTGCTGACCAAATCAAGGTAGACCATGCATTTCAACAAAGGAAAAAAGACTTATTCAAAGAAAGCTCTGAGGAGATGAAGGGGCCTGTTTACCTTAAATCACCACCTCACTGTGTACAGGTGGGCAAAAATCTTTTATAGTGGGAACACAGAGACGCAATGGAAATCTCCACAATTGCCTTATCACTTTTAGCCATCTTCATCTCATTGTTCTATTTCTTGTGAAAAAGAAACTGGGCTCCAGACTTTCTGGTGTCAGTGTTTGCATACTTTAATTTTTAGAATAGCTCAATACAGTCATTTCAGTATTTCTAATTTATAGGATGAAAAACAGAATTTCATAGACTTTATAGGAAGTGGGAAAGGCCACACAATGAGCTGGTAAAAGAACATGGAGTAGAACTCCTATCTGTCTGGTAACAAAGCTTTTACTCTTAATCGTACACTATTTAATCTAAGTGTCAACTAGATATACTAGAATAGTCCTAGGTGTCTGTATCAGTTAGGGGCCATGAGAGGAACAGATTTACAAATGTCATATAACATAAATATACGATATATAATAGTTTTACTAAGTAGGCTTATAATGGCTACCTACAGAATCAGGGGTGGAAGAATACAAAATGGATGTCTGTGAGCTGGAGAACTGGAGGATCCAGTTGAAGGTTGAAGGCCTAGTGCTCACTGCAGCATCCAGTGTGAACCTGGGTCTGTGTTAGAAGGTTACGGAGTCTGCAGGAGAAGCCCAAAGGAACTGGCAACAACCATCCAAAGGCAATGGTGAAGACTAGAGCTACTCCAAAGACGCAAAAGTTAAGACTCCATTCTTTCTTCCCTTTTTATTCCATCCATGCTACAAGCCTACTGGCTACTACAAACTATATCTGGGATGGATCTTCCCTCCTCAGTTTGCCACCTGCATACCATCATGCACAGGTTCATACAGAACTGGGCCTCACTAAACTGCAAGGCATTTTTTAATCCATTCAGGTAGATATTGAAAGTGACTATCACAGAGTCCCTAAAGAAGTTGGTGCCAATGTTGATGATTTGAATTAGGTAAATTTTTCTGTGGATATAAAATATAATATTTGAAAAACCTATTTGAAATACATACAAAAATTCTCTTTATTTTTCTAAATTTTCCATGAAATTTGTTAAAGATAAAAAATTGAATGTAAAAAAATGCGGTCCCAGTTAGGTTTGAAGTGATATAGATATCAATGACAGGATATATATCACTGAAAATGTGTGGTCTTCAAAATCAGGTCTTCCAAATTCTTGCTCCAGTAATCTAATAGATGTACAATTTTGAGCAAGTACTCCAAATTCTCTGAGCTTGAATTTACTGGCATAATAATGGTAATAAAAATTTATACCTATTTGTATATATTATTTAGACTAATGGCTTCACTATTTTTTTGAAAATGAAAAATACTCATTATTAAAATGTTTAAGAAAATGTGCTTCCCTTTTCAGACTGCTTTCTATGTGTCCCATAGGTTTTGGAGTGTTGTACTGATGTCGTTTTTGCTTTTAGAAATTGTTTAATATATTTCATGACCTACTGAGTGTTCAGGAGTATATTATTAGGTTTCTGGGTGTTTTAAAAATTTCTATGATTTCTTCTGTGATTTAATTATTGTTTCATTATAAATATAGAATGATTTCAATTATTTATATTTATTTAAGCAGGATTTGTGGCCTAATATGTGGTCTATTTTGGAGAAAGTTTTGTATTCTACAGAGAGGAATGTGTACTCTTTTGTACTAGGGAAGGACACTCTGTAGTTATCTATGAAGTCCATATGTTCAAGAGTGTAATTGAGTTCTGATATTTCTTTCTTTGTTTTTTTGTGTAGTTGGCCTATCTCTTTGCAAAAGTGGGGTATTGAGGTCATCCACTATCATTGTGCTAGTGTTTATTTGATCTTTTAAGTCCAGCAGTATTTGTCTAATGAAGATAGGTGATGGAGTATTCATTACACATTTATTTACAAGTATTGTCCTTTCATGTTCGATTATTTCCTTAGCTAGCACATAATGACCTTCTTTATCCTTTTTGATTGTTTTAGCATGTAGATTACTTTTTCTGAGCATGAAATTGCTACCCCAGCTTGTCTATAGGGTTCCAGTACATGGAAAACTGTTTGCCAGACTTAGATATTTTGTCAATGAACATTTTTTGGATCAGGTGAGTTTCTTAAATGCAACAGATTGTTGAATTCTGTTTTTTTATCCAATCTACTAATCTGTGTCTTTTAATTGAGATGTTGAGGCCACTGATAGTTATTACTGAAAAGTATTGATTAATTCCTACCATTGTGCTCTTTCTCTGTTAAGGGCTTGTTTTTCTTTTCCTGTTTTTGTTTATCTATTCACCTTACTTGATGTATTCATTCCATCTGCATATTTGGCCTCTTTGGGTTTCATCCAATCTGTCTATGATATTTTTGAGTGTTTCCTGGAGTTCTGGCTTGGTATTCATAAATATATTGTGTTGTTTTTTTCATGGAATGTCCTTATTTCTCCATTTTCAAAGAAAGTTTTGGGTACACATTAATCTACGTTGGAAGTTGTTTGCTTTTAGGGCTTGAAAGATTTGACACCAAGCTCTTCTGGACATTTGAGTTTGTGTTGAGAAGTCTGCTGTAATTCTAGTGCATCTACCTTTATATGTGATTTTTTTGCTCTCTCTGACAACTTTTAAAATTTTGTCCTTTATTGAACATCAAGCATTTTAATTATGTATTGTGAGCTTCTTTTTTCAGCATGGGGGGTATTTTGTAAGCCTTGCTTACTTGATTTTCTTATAAGTAAGGTTATTAGTACAATTTAGACATGAATAATGATCACATTCATCATAGGGAATTTATAGCTGTACATGATATACCTTAGTTCCTCTTTTTTCCCCATTGCCCTCAGATCTCTTCAATCCATCTTCCTCTCCTTATTTACAAAGCTTTGTTTCCAATTTATTCTTTTTCACTCATATTTTTCTTTTCCCTTCCATCCCCCACAAATTCACCTTTCACTTTGAACAATTATTTCCTCTTTCAAAATATTAATTTTTTTATTTTATGGAAAGAAATTAAACAAAATTTCATAGCAAAATAATAGGAGAATAGCAGTAGTTAATACATTGCTTTTTGTTATCTTTGATGTAGTTACTAAGAGTACAAGATAAAGGTGTGAAATACTCTTCAAACATTAGCACAGACCTGAGGAGAATGGGGAAAATTTTACTTCACTTATGAATATAGTCAAGGATTGCATCCATTTATGTATAAAAGTCGCAAGTTTATCCTTCTTTGCGGCTGAGTAGTATTCCATTGCATAAAAATATTGCATCTCTTTTTATCCATTCTTCCACTGATGGGCATTTAGGTTGTTTCCAAGATTTAACTATTACAAATTATGCTGCTATAAACATGGGTGCACATACTTTACTGTGGTGTGATGCTTTTAATTCTTTTGAGAAGATACAAAGAAGGAGAATAGCTGAATCAAATGGAAACTCCAGTCCTAGTGTTACTGAGAATAAAGCTTTTGTGATAGATCCAATACTGCTGTAATAACAATAAGCATATTAATTATACAGAATAAGGCCTTTCATTGTGTCATTTTTCATAGTTGTATATAATATACTTTCATCATATCCATCCCCCTTTTTAACAGTCCTTACTTTCTCATTCTGCTTCCCTCATCCTCCCTCACACATCTCCTTCCTTTTCTACTTCAATATATTTTTTTAATTTTAGGAACTGCAAATGATCAAAAATATCTGATACTTGCTTATTTCACATAATATGATGATCTCCAGTTCCATTTATTTTTCTGCAAGTGACATTATTACATTCTGTAGGGCCGAATAATCCTCCATTGTGTATACATACCACATTATCCTTATGCACTGATCTGTTGAGGAGTGAGGGCAGATCCCATAACTTGGCTATTGTGGATTGTGCCTCAATAAATGCATATGCAGATATCTCTACAGGATGCTGACCTTAATTTCCTTAGGTATATACTAAGGAGTGGTATAGCTATGTTATACGGTAGTTTTATTTTTAGTTTCTTGAGGAAACTTCCTACCAATTCATATTTCCACCAACTGTGTAAGAGAGTTCCTACATGCCGTGTCATCACCAGCATTTATATATATAT
>NW_004955503.1:8117926-8135720 GCF_000276665.1 Chinchilla lanigera
TTTTTGAGACAGTGTCTCGCTGTGCAGTCCAGGCTGTCCTTGAGCTCACTTTGTAGCCCACACTAGCCTCAAACTTACAATGATCCTCCTTCCTCAGCCTCCTGAGTGCTGGGATTACAGGTATACACCATTACGCCCAGTCTTGTTTTTTATATTCTTGAGGATAGCCATTCAACTAGGGTGTGATGGAATATCAGTGTAATTTTGATTTGCATTTACCTGAAAGCTAAAGATTTTGAATATGTTGTCATGTAATCACTGGCCATTTGTACTTCATTTGAGTAGTATCTGTTCCATTCATTTGTCCTTTTACTGATTGTATTATCTGTTCTTTCATTGTGAAGTTTGTGAGTCCCTTATGTATTTTGGATATTGATCCTCTGTTAGAAGAGCAGCTGACAAATGTTTTCTGCTATTCCATAGGGTGCCTTTTCACTGTGTTGGTTTCTCTTTATTTGATACAATTCTATTTGTTGAAGCTTGCTATTACTTACTGAGCTGTTGTTACTTGTGCCTATATCTTTAAGTGTTTCCCCTATGTTTCACAGTTTCAGGTCCTACAGTTAGGTATCTGATGCATTTGAGTGGATTTTTGTACAGGTTGAGGTGAAGAGATCATTTTGATCATACACATATAGCTACCCAGTTTTCCCAGCACGACTTACTAAAGAGACTCTCTTTTTGGTCAACATGTTTTAGCCAGTTTGTCAAAAACCATATGGTTGTAGCTGTGTGGGTTTATTTCTGTGTCCTATATCCTAATCCAGTGATCTGCATGTTTGTTTTTATAGCAATACCATGATGCTTTTATTACTATGGCTGTGTAGTATATTTTGGAATTATGTATCCTGCTACTACCAGCATTTCTCTTTTAGTTTAGGATTACTTTGTGTATGCTAGATCTTTTGTCCTTTCATATGAATTCTAGAATTACTTTTCTACTTATTTGAGGAGTATCATTTGTATTTTGATCGGGATTACATTGAATGTATTAAATGATAGTATGACCATTTTAACAAGAGTAACAGTGCCGGTCCATGAACATAGGAAGTCCTTCCACATTCTAGTGCCTTCTTCAATGAACTTTCTCTAGTGGTTTGTAATTTTTATTGTATAGATCTTTTACTTTCTTGGTTAAGATTACTCCTAAGTAATTTATTTTAGATTTTTAATCTATTGTCAATAAAATTGATTTACTGGTGTCTCTCTTAATAGGTTCATTATTGGTGAACAGAAAATCTATTGAATTTTTTATATTGATTTTGCATCTTGTTACTTTGCTGAATATGTTTGCATGAACTAAAAATCTTCTGGAAGAGTCTTTAGGGCTTTGTAAATATAGGATCATATTATCTGTAAGTGGGAATAATTCATCCTCTTCCTTACCTGTTTGAAACCCTTTCATTTCTTTGTTTTGCCTAATTGTTGTGGTTATAATTTCAAAAAGTATATTGAATAGGAGTAGTGATACTGGACAATCCTTGTCTTGTATATGATTTTAGAAGGAACATTTTCAGTTTTTCCCAATTCAAAATGATGTTGGCAGTGGGTTCATCATGAATAGAATTTACTATGTTAAGATTCTACTATATTAAGTTTCTTGGGGGCTTTTATCATGAAATGTTGTTGAATTTTGTCAAAGCATTTACTGCATTTATTGAGAGGATCATGTGGTTTTTATATTTGACTCTTTGCATATAAGGTATTACACTTATTGATTTGCCTATGTTGGGCAGTTCTTGTAACCTTGGAATGAAACTAACTTGATCATAGTGTATGATCTTTTTAATGTGTTATTGAATTATACTACCAGGAATTGTATTTAAAATTTTTACATTTATGTTCATCAAAGATACTGGTAGTTTTATTTGTTGTTGTTATGTTCGGATCCAGGTTTGGCATCAAGATGATACCAATATTATAGAATGAGTTTGGAAGCAGTGATTCCCTTTATATTTCATGGAATATTTTGAGAAATATAGGAGTTAGTTAGTACTTAAAGGTATGGTAAAATTCATCAGTGAATCTATGTGGTCCTGTGCTTTTCAGGTCTTATGCTTTTTTTTGTTAGGAGATTTTTTTTTTTTTTTTTTTTTGTACCGGGAATCAAACACATGACCTCACGCTTGCCAGGCTGGCACTTGCGCCACTGAGCTATATCCCCAGCCCTGTTGGTAGACTTTTTATGGTATTTCATCTACCTTGATGTTGTTTCAATCTTACTGATTGTTATTGATCTCTTTAGTTCTAAAGTATATTCTTGGTTCAGTTTTGATAGTTATATGTGTCCAGAAAGTTGTACATTTCTTCAGGATTTTCCATCTTATCAGAACATAGGTTTTCAAAATATTCCCCAATGATCAAGATAATACCACCTTTAATTTTATTAATTTGGGTCATTGATTTCTTTTGATTAATTTGGCTAAAGGTTTATCAGTCCTTCCATTTTCAAGGAATATTATTTCCCATCCTTTCCATTTTATTCTGTGTGTGACTTTTCCAGTGATGTGTGTATCTTATAGGCAGCAAATATTTGGTTTTTGCTTTTGAATCCAGTCTTCTAGGTTGTTTCTTTTAACTGGAGAATTAAGTCCATTTATTATTGAAAGGCATGTACAATTCTTGCTGATTTTTAAATGATTGATTCTTTCCTAATTCCCATTTGCTTGCTTACTCTTTTCTTATATGTGTAGGATTCCTTTATCTTCTAGAATACTGGATCACTGGTCATGAATTCTTTTACTTTGCACTTATTTCAGAAGGACGTTATTTCTCCCTAGATTCTTATGAATTGCTTTGTTAGATATACTAAGGTAGGTTGGCATTTATTTTACTGCAGAGCTTGAAATGCATCACTCTATAACCTTTTGTCCTTTAGAGTTTCCACAGAGAAATTTACTGTGATTCTGTTTCATTTGCCATTGTAAGTGATTTGACATTTCTCTCATGCAACATTTAATATTCTTTTCTATGTACTTTTGGCAATTTAACCATAATATACCTTGGAGAAGTTCTTTTCTGGTCATGTTTGCTTGGCGTTTTAAGTGCCTCCTGTACCTAGATGTTCATAACTGCCCTGAGATTTGGGAAATTTTCTGCTATTATTTCTCTAAGTAAATTTTCTATGTCTTTAGGCTGTGCTTCAGTGCCTTTTTACATATTGGAAATTCATAATTTTGTTCTTTTAATCCTGTTCCAGAGTTCTTGCATATTTTATTCCTAATTTCTTATTTTTTTTCATTACTATCTGAATGTGGTAATTCATCTGCCTTCTATTTAAGCTCTGAAATAATGTCTTCTGCTTGAACTAGTGTAATGGAGAGATTTTCCATTGAGATTTTGATTTGACTTATTAAGCTTTTCATTCTAAGATTTCTGTTTTTTTCTTTTTCAGAATCTCTATCTCTTTATGGAGATATTCTTTTATATTTTGCATAAACTTAATTCATTCAGCAGCTTATTAATATCTTATTTGAGTTCATTCATAATTTTGAAAGGAAATCTTTTGTGTTATTTCAATGGAATTCTATCTGCTTTGATATCTTTAGATTCAATTCCTACAGAGTTATAAGCTTTGGAGGAGTCCTTGTAGCCTGGCTTTTTTTCAGGTTTCTTGTCTTTCTATGTTGAGATTTGCACATCTGACGTGGACATTTCTTTAACTCTTAATATAAAGGTTTTCTCACTGAACAGCCTTGTCTTGGTAATATGCCTGGGATATTAGTTTTTTGTGTAGTATTGAGTTTAATTCCAAACTGTTTTTGTCTTTACTTTCCCTACAGTTTCAGAGGGTTGTGTTTGATGAGCTTTGACTTTGTGTGTATTGTGTCAGAACCTGAGAACCCACTTTCTCTAGGCTTCCTGTGAGTGGGGTGCCTCTGCTAGTTCAAGTAACTGTAATAAAAACAGTAGGATATATGAGATATATTCTCTGTGGTTACTCCTCCAGATTTGTCAGCACCGTGTATTCTGAGAGTGTTTGGGAACAACCTATGCTCAGGCCTCTCACGGGTGGGATGGCTGTAACAGTTGTGTTATTTCTATCTGTTGTTGCTAAGTGGCTGAATGTCCAGAATTAAATCTAAGAAATATAATAATAAAAATGATAATTTGCTTTCACAAGTATCCACTGCTTCCAGTCTTTTCCTAGGCTTCTATGAAGGGTCCAGAAACACTAGCTTGTGAGGACAAGAACTTAGATGCATTGCTCCCAAGTACTGATAATCTCACAATATCAGAATCATGTGGGATTTTTTTTTTGGTCTTTTTTTGAGGCAGGATTTCACTATGTAGTTCACGCTGGCCTAGAACTCACTTTGTAGCCCAGGCTGGCCTCAAATTCATGGCGATCTTCTTGCCTCAGGCTCCCAATTGCTGGGATTACAAGCGTAGACCACCATGCCTGAGTTCATCTGGGATTTTTGTAAAGGTCAAAATTCCTGGACAACACTCAGATAATCTGAGTGAGTCTGTGATGAGGCCTGGGAGTGTGGTTTTAATAAACTGTAAAAGTTTGGGAGCCTCTCCAGTTCTGACATGTAGAGAATCTGTTAGAAAACTTAACTGGCTTTCAAAGGCACCAAGGACAAAGGTTTTTCTGATTTGATTCAAGAAAACATATACTTTTAAGTACATTTGCAGTTTGCGTCTGTAAAGTACTTCACTATACTACCCACAAATCCATTTTATATGCATTCATTGTACATATAAAAAGTGATATAACTGTTATGCATTAAATCAGGAAAATAAAAATCTGAGTTTATCACTTGATTTCCTGTCAAGGGAAAAGCCACCAGATCCATTGCTTAAGTGATGCATTAGGAAGAACTTTCTGAAAAGGGTAATTCAAGATTTTAAATTCATTCTTCCAGGCAAAATTGAAGTCTTGGGAAGAAAACATTTCTGCCCAGAGGGTGTCTCTATAGATGAAATCTCTGTAATCAGTATTGCTCCTCGAGAAGGCTAAACTCCTGTGCTGCAGAGGTATGGATTCTCTGGGCCTTTGTGAAACTGAATTATCTCCTTTTAAAGGGGGATCTATGATTGTAGATAATTTTCCTTTCAGTATTAAGAAGGTCATCTCTAACAGCACTACAAAGCCATTTTTATGAGGTATAAATAGAAAAATGCTCATGATCTCACCAAACAGCAAAAAAGGCAAAGGATCATATGACATTATGGATATAATAATGAATATCCCCCTTGTAGTGATTTGTATCCATTTTTGAAGACAAATACTTAAAAGTTGATTTCTTAAATCCAGGCAAAGCCTATGTATGTGTTTGTATTTTAAGATTTTTTTCCCAATAAATGTCAAAATATTTATATTAATCTACATTTTCATTAACAATGAGTGAGAGCTAACACCTCACATCAACTATAACATTTAAAAATATTTTATCACACAACTATAACGTCATAATAAGTGGCGAAGCCAGAAAATTTTCTTTCTAAGATAGGAACAAAATAAAGGTTCCTGCTCTCATTATTTCTTTTTAGTATTGTAGTAAATGTTCTAACCAGAGCAATTATACAAGAAAAAGAAATAAAGGGATACAAATTGGGAAGAAATAAATGAAACCATCTCTATATGCAAATGATATAATCCTATATGTAGAAAACTGCAAATAAGCCACAAAAATTTAGAGCTTCTAATAAGCAAATTCAGCATATCTGCAAGGGAAAAGATCAACACACAAAAGTCAACATATCAAAACCAGTTGTGTTTCTCCACATCAGCAATGAACAATCTGATAACATTATATATATATATATATATATATATATATATATATATATATATATATATATATATTTGGGTACCAAGAATCAAACTCAGGACATTGCTCTTGCCAGACAGGAGCTCTGCTGCTCATCTATATCCCCAGCCCTTGAAATTTATATTAAAATTCATTGTAGAATAGCACCCAAATGAACAAAATGCCTAGAAATAAATTTAATTGGGGTAAAAGACATATACTGTACACCACAAAACATCACTGAATGAAACTAAAGAACACCTAAGTAAGTGGGTAGGCATCTCAAGTTCATAGACTGCAGATTTATTATTATTATAATATAAATACTGCCAAAGTGATCTACACGTGAACTCTCTATAAAAGTTCCAGCTACCTTTTTTCAGAAATGTACAAGTGAATACTCAGATTCATAAAGTATCACTGAAACCTCAAATACCAAAAATAGTCTAGAAAAATGTAAAGTTGGTGCACTCACACTTCCCAATTTCAAAACTTACTGCAAAATTTAGGTAATCAAAACTGTGGTTTTAGCATTTGGATAGACATATAAACCGATGGAATAAAACTGAAATCCCAGAAATATGTATATCTGCAGTCCATCGACTTTTGTTTTTGTTTTTCTATTTTAATGAGAAAAGAAACAATAACAAAATAACAGCAACAAAGGCGAAAACAAAACAACACAAGGACAATAAAAATTATACAGGATTTCAAAACAAGATGATAGTAATTAACAATGGTTGTTATATTACATGCTGTTATCTTCAATGAAGTTGCTCAGATTACCAGATGTAAGAATGCAAGATTGATCAAACAAGGAGAATAAAATGTAATAATAAAAAAACATTAGAAGTGATACAGAGCTTCACTAAACAATATCATAAGAATTCAACAATTGTTCTTATATTGTATATTGTTGTCTTTAAATTAGTTGCTCAGATTTAACTAGTAAGACCATTCAATGGATAAACTTTAACCTCTCCAACAAATGATGATGAAACCATCAGATATCCACGTAAAAATTAATGAAATTGTATTGAAGATGGAATAGATCAACAACCTAACTACAAAAGCTAAAGCTATAAAACATTGAATTTGCCAATGAATTCTTGAATATAATATATTACCATAAGTACAAGCAACAAAATGAACTTGTAATGAAAGAATGGAGTCTCATTAAAGAGGGAATGAGTATAAATTGATATAAACTTTACAGTTTAAAATTGTATCAATTAAAAATTAACTTAAACTTTATGAAATAATTGTCATAATCAATATTACTAAGATTGTTTTTATAAAGCCCACTGATGCTGCTTCCAAAGCAAGGGATATTTACAAGATTATCTGCCTTGTCAAGAATTCTGTGTGCCTGATACAGATCTAATCCGTGTCATGGATTAGATCTAAAATGTCCCCCCGAAAGTCTCATGTGTTTTGAAAGTGGTTGGATCAAGGGGACATCATATTCATCAGTGGATTTATCCAATGATAAGTTCAGTAGGTGAATGTGCTGTTATGGGGCAGGGTTTGGTTGGAAGTCAGTCTGTTAGGAGGTGAGGCCTGGTTTGGAGATAGATTACTGGGGGTGTGTCCTGGAAGGGTATATTCTTCTCCATGGGTCCTCCTTTACCTCCTTGCTTCCTGGCTACCATGGATTGAGCACCTTTTCCTCTATTATGCACCTCTGACATCCTGTTTCTGCCTTGGAGTCAGCCAACCATGGACTACAACCACAAGCTCAAATGATCCTCTCCTCCTTTAAGGTACAGCTGTCTGATACTTGAGAAAGTGACTAACACATATATGTTTCACCAAAGATTTATGAGATGTGGAAATATGATCTTTATTTTCTAAGAATCAGACCTGTGTGTTCCATTTTCTAAGATCCTACACTGAGAAATCAAGGTCTAATCCCAGATCTTTACTCTTTTGTCTGTTACTTGTCAGTAATAAGTCCATGAGGTGGAATTTGATTATTGTCCTATTCTTTGGTGTAACATCAACAGAATACTAATTTTAAGTTCTATAGGTAAGGATCCATATTCTTTTCCTTCCATTCATGAGCCCCCCATTTATAAAGATTATAGAGATGGACTGTAGTGTTATTTTACTCATTTCCCCTTTATGATCTAAAGTCTGACCGTTGTCCTCTGTTATGGGTTAAATTTTGTTCCCTCAGGAATGATATGTTGGGATCCTAACACGCAATACCTTAGAGCATGACCTTATTTGAAGATAAGATTTTTATAGAGATAATAAAATTAGGTTATTAAGATAGGACTTAATCCAATATAATTTATGTCCATATAAAAGAGGGAAATTTTGATTTAGAGACAACCATAGAGGGAAAAACATATGAAAAGACACAGGAAGAAGGTGATCATGTATAAGCCCATGAGAGCCTGGAGCAAATCTTTCCCTCAGAGCCCTCATAAAGAACCAACTGTGCTGACATCCTGATATTCTGACTTCTTGCTTTCAGAACTGTGAAACAATACATTTTTGATGCATAACCCACTCATTCTGTGGTACTTTGTTATGAAAAACAAAGGTAAATTAACACATGCTTATCCATTTTCCATTATCCTTCATATTACTTGCATCACAATTTGCCAGTACTCATCTAAGGACATTAGTATTGAGAGATGAGGCAAGTGAAGGGGAAAAAGTGAACCACAGGGGACTGGGCCAACTACACAGATGTTCCCATGAAATCTGAACAACAATCTAGTGCCAGAAATGTGACCTTTGGTTTACAAAGACAGCTTGGGGGAAGTCAGAGTGCAAATTCTAACTCATTTCTGACTTTAAATCCACTGTTCTCCCACTCTTATACCATTTTTTGCTTTCAGAAGTTGGAAAGTAAGGCTCATATACTGGCTGGAATAAACTGGATGGGTCAGATATTCTTTATTTTGTTATAACTATTAATTGACATTAATTAATGGCTTTCACTATGATATTTCTGTACTTGAATATATCATGCTTTGATTGTATCCACTCTCCTTGTTGATGAGATGTTCTTACCTAGTAATGCATGTGTGTAAGGGGAAGTGTATTTATGAAAGATAGAATGTCTGGAGGCCAGTAGAGGCATGTACATTCATCATAAGTATAAAATGTACTGGCAGATCCTGATCCTCTGTATGAGGGTCAATAAATATTGAATGAATAAATGCAATAATATTTTATGATAAGCATCTGAAAGAAAAGCCTATCTTTTATGGCTGATAACAAGATCTTGTTGGAGACAATATGACCATGGGTCATCAAAACTCACAGAGGTCATGGGGCTGGGGATTTAGCTCAGCGGCAAAGCGCCTGCCTGGCAAGCACAAGGTCATGAGTTCTGTTCCCAGTACCGGACAAAAAAAAAAAAAAAAAAAAAATCACAGAGGTCAAAAGGTTGTAACTAATCTGAGCTTGCCGGAAATATGCCTCTTAGAAGTTGCTGGAGATCTGCATTTTAGGATTATGAAATAAAATATGAGAGATCTATGTAAATTTTTATTTCTAATGATAAATAAATATTTAGAGCAAGTACATTTCAAATAGTGCATGCAGCTAAAAAAAAAAATTTAGGGAGAGAGTAAACTGGCAGCTGAGTAAGACCCTTCAGTGTCTGTTTTCCTACAGGCACACAAAGTTGAACAGCACTAATGTCCCAAACTACCTTCATATGAGTTAAGGACACCAGATGAGAGATCCTAGTGCTCGCTTACAGTGTGATAAAAAGATACATTGAGTTTGGCATAAAGGAAAGAATTTCCAGCATCACTCATATCCCAGCTATAAGTACTATGGAGAGAAACACCTCCTGCTTGGGGAGAAAAAGAAAACTAAGTCCAGAACCTATACTTGAAACTCAGCACCAAACCTGTTACAGTGAAATCTGTTTCTAGAAAGAGCCTTCAATTCCAACTCCTTCATCCATGCCAATACCTGCACACTGAGTTCTTAGAATGGCATTAGCCAGGGGGCTGATGGCTTCTATTCGACAGCAAAAAAGGAGAAAGATTACATTTACCAGACAGGGTACAAAAGTGAGCACAAGATTTTGTCTTGGAGCTTAGTACTAAGAATACCATAGAGAGACCAAGCCCTGGGTATAAACCAAAAACTCTATATGCCGGCTGCAACTCACAGACAGCCTGTGGACTTGCCTCAGAAATAGGCACAGACCTGTGTGCTAGGGGGACTGAGTTGAATTCTGGTCTAAATTGCTGCCAGCTTTGGACTTAGTCTGGAATCTCCACCTACACACAACAGACTGCACAGATCCCCGTGTCTGTGAGTTTTCAGGTGAGATGTAGCTCAGTGTGTCTGCCTTGGTGGCCAAGGGACGGTCTCCATCACTTATTTCCCCAACCTTGGGCAACACAGCTATCAATCACTTTGGGAAAAAGATAATGGCTGTAAGAAACTTGAGCCATTTCTAGGAGTTGTATTCAGTATGGTCTTGGGTTGACTCAATTTGACCATTAATCTGATATGTCAACTTTATTGGATGAAGAAACACCTACCAAATTAGTAAAACACACCTCTGGGTGTGTCTATGTGGATTATGGTGGCTTGACATTGGATATTACATATGATACCTCATCTGTTCTTGTCTAGTGCTGTTATCTTGCTGTTTCCTTGCTGGCATGAACTGAGCAGCTTTGATCTTCCATGTCCCTTCCCCATGCAATGTCTGTCTTGGAGCCAGCCAGTCATAGACTGAAAACATGAACCAATTAAATCTTTCCTCCTTTAAATTGTAGTGTCCTGTATTGTTTCCAGTAATGTAAAAGTTGACTAACATAGAAAAGTGAAGTCATTAGTTGGACTTTGACTTTAGAAGACTTTGAAACAGTTTTATTGGAGAAGTCTGGAAAGGCTTAGAGATGTGGACTAGAGACGTCCTAGAATGCTGTAATCAGAGCCTGATGGGTGATTCTGGTCAGTGCTCAGAAGACCAGAATGCTGACAGGGATGCAGACAGTAAAGGCCAGGATCAGAAGGTTTCAGTTGGGTACACACTCAAATGGCAATTGGACTAGAGACCAGGTATGTTACACTCTGAGAGAAAATTTGTCTACATTTTGTCCCTATCCTGATACTTTGCAGGAAAAAGAGATCAAGGCAGTGAAATAATCAGTCTGGTAGAGCAAATTTCAAGACAGCCAAATATTTGAGAAATGTTATAATTCCGGTGGCTGCTTCTAGGTAGATTTATAAAGAGAATTGGAAGGAAAAGACAGAGCAGAAAAATCTCAAAAGCTTGAATCTTGACCCAGATGAAGCCAAAAGAGGTGTTGCTGAAGAGATTAGCACTATTGAAAAGAAACAAAGTACTTCGTACAAGAACAAGAAGAAAGATGCCTTCAAGACATTTCAGGAATCAACAAGACACCACTCACTGAAGATTGAAAGGTGCAAACATATAGACATTTTTTTTAAAAGAGTCTCTAGGCCACCTTCTCAAGAAGGGCCTCCTCAGGAATTGCTTCCCAAGGAATCATTTCACTCTGCTGAGCTATCCAGGTATCCCAGAGTCTTTTGCAGCCATGGCCCAAGTGAACCTGGCTACTGTTTCCACTGACAGCACACTTTGGTGCCATTCATGTAATACTGGTTTTACCAGCATGCAGAATGCAAGAGATGTGGGGTCAAAGGAAGTCTAGGCAGCTCCATAGAGGGAACTTTAGGAATGAAACAAAATTTGAAGTGGAGACACCAGGAAGTCAGAATGCCAGGAATGTGAAATATCTGCCAAGGAAAGCTAAAGCTTGTGTGTGTAACTAACCCAAGAGGGATGGCATGTGAATGACGACTAGCAAGGTCATAAGAGTGGGGCTGCCCCAGTCATTTGGAATTCACATTTTACCACCATGTGGCCCAGGTGCCACATATAGAGTTACAACTCTCAGTGTTTTCCCTGTTGAGTTCTTCAGTCTTGCTTTGGTCCAATTCTTTTTTTTCTCCCTATTCTTCCCTATGCTGTGTCATCATTGTACCTTGGGATTATGTGACTTTTTTCTTTTTTGTAATGGCTCCGAGCTAAGAGCTTGCTTGTCAAAATACATATTCAGAGCAAAATTGTGCATAAGTTCAGTAAAGCAAAAGATGTTTCACTTAGTTTTCATTGGCTGTTTCAAAATGTTTTTATTTGTCAACATGCCCTAACAAATGTTTTCCCAATGTTACTTTAGCATACTACTCTCATACATTACTATATTATTTGAGGAACTATTTTAAAACATTGAATCCATTGTGATAGTTGTGAGTTTTTGTCTGTATTCCATCAGCAAATTGAGAAAAGAAATAGAAGTATCGGTTCATTAACATTAAAAAAATTAGCATAATTAGCTTGTGGAATTGAAAATGTAGGAATGAAACATATGAAACCTGACATTGTGAAAGGAAAAGATAGAACTTGTCGTTACAGACGAAAAGGGAAATTAATATATCTGATTTTTAATTCAGTTAGAGAATGAAAAAAGCAAATACATAACTTCTGAGTGTGGAGGTATGGGAGGATAAGGATTAAATAAGCACTCATGCTCTAATGTTGGGCCTTATGATAAAACTGAAATAAAGAAAACAAGTTTTTTGAGGTACTGGTAATTGAACCCACAGCCTTTGCACTGAGCTACATTTCTAGGCTTTTAATTTTTAAAAAATTTCAGTAAGGGTCTTTCTAAGTCTCTAAATTGTCAAAGTTTAGCTTGGATTTAAAATCTTCTTGCCTCAAGCCACCAGTGTGCTGACATTACAGGCATAAGCCACCATGCCCAGCTAGGAAAACAATTTTTACTGCAGTGATTAAGACATTTTTAAGTGTAATGTCAAGGAAAATAATATTAATACAATAAACATATCACCCAGACGTTTTTTCAACAGGATGTAAATAAATGGATTCAGTCAAATACATTACCAAGGACCCCAAAGCACAACAAAAATAGTAAGTACACATTTCAAAAAACAATGTGTACTTCCAGCTCACTAGACTCTAATATCTCTATTTGAATTCATTCATATTTATTTGATTCAAATTGTTCCTAGTCTATATTCTTCTATTTTTAAGAACACAGTCACCGTGACATGCAATCAGGAAAAACACTACAATAATGCAGTATCCAAAGGAGAGCAGTCCATTTTTCCTTTTCACTGATGTATCTGATAAAAGACCTACAGCCCCTGAGCCACAAATAGTGACTCAAAGTTTAAGAAGGTGACTGGGGCCAAACCAGTCTTTCTGGGACACTCAGCCATAAGGACTGAGGAGGAAGGTGATATTTTTTTCTTTGCTATTCCTTCATGATCACATTCCTTCACTCTCAAAAAGTCAAGTACCTGATATTTACTGTTCTGTAATTGAATGGGCTGCATTGTGAGGAAAGGATATATCAAATGTTGAGGGAAGAAAGGAATCCTGCTCAACCCTATTATCTCAAACCTTGGATTTTAGCTTCTCGCATTGATAAGGTAGCAATATTGAGGACTGTGCAAGAAAGGGAATTGGAACAGTGTTACGGTTTGTGTCTAGATGTCCTCTCAAATCCTTCATAGGTGGAGCTTTTTGGAGATGATTGGATATACAGTGTGTGATGCTGAGATTAAATGTGTATGATTACTAAATTAGTCCATTGATTGGTTTGGCATATTCTGGATAGATTTAAGAGTGGCCCACCATAAGGACAGGTAACTTGAGTAGAGTATAAGGGATAAAAAGAGAGTTCTTGCTTGTCACTTGTAGTTTGCTGTCTTGCTACCTTCTGCTATATGCCTGCCACAAACTGTTTCTCCTTTGTGATGCCTTTCTGCCATGTCACCGTGCCTTGGAGCCAGCCAATCATGAACTGAAACCTCTACAAACTGTGAGCTAAACAAACCTTTCCTCATTTAAGAGTTGTATATTTTGTGGGAGCACTGAGAAAGGTAACTAAGACAAACAGTGATTTCTTAATCCAGACTCCATTTAATAGGATCGCCAAATATTAAAACTGCATATTAGAAAGAAAAAGATCCACATGCACAGGAGGCAAAAAGACTAATGATGTTAGTTGGACTGTTTTATATAAATGAGAATAAACTGCTTTAAAATACAGTAGAGGTACTTTGGCAGCTAAAACTAACACCACTGAATCAGTTGAGAATACACAGTATGGATTATGCTCTTCCATGGGATTTCAGCAATGAAGGTTACTTTATCTCATGGAAACTCTACCTCAGTGAATGCTTTCACAATCCTAATACCAAGGGAATATGAGACTATTAGTCTCATAGTTTAACATAAAAGTTACATTTCAAATTCTCTTAAAATTTAAACCACATCTCCCTTCCTTGCTTATTTTCTTCTATTTATCCTCTTCAAAAATTTAATGCAAAAGCAATTAGGATTAACAAATGGTCAACCTGTAAGATCCAGCTGAACTGAATCAGCAAGGTTCTGGAAGGCCCATCTGAAGACTGTTTCCAACAAGATAAAAGGAGAGCTGGAGGGGAAGATGATGTGCTGTTGATTCTCTTGGAGAAGCTTGTCACACTGGTTTTCCTGATAGGAACTCAGCTGTTCTCATCACCAAAGGAGCTCAGGTCCCTGTTGTCACTGAGGAGGGCTGCAGTTCTCTTTAGGGGAGATCTGGTCCTCATGTTGAGTATTGCTTCCTGGCTCCAGTGCAGATTCTTCAGTGTGCTAGCACAGATCCTTCATCCCACTGGTGCAGAACTTTTAGCTTCCACCACCGACCTTGGGGCCTTCCCAGTGCAAATCCTTGATGCAGACTTGCATGAGACCTTGTCATGGGCTCTAGGCCTCCAGCTGGACTCATAGGGGACATTGCCATGGGCTTTAGGTCTTCAACTGGATTCCTTGGGCCTCTAGTGCATGGAAAGATCACTTGCACTCTTCTACATTTGACTTTTTGGGTAAATACAATAAAATAATCCTATAAATTTTGTGTCCTGTATTAAATCGATTCCCTTGTAAACCCTGACTGCAACAATGACATAACAAAAAATGGTGCAATAAGAACTCCGGGGATACTTCTCTTTCCCACAGCAAGTTAATAATATGGCAAGAAATGTCAGAATCAATTTTTGTAGAACCATGGAATCTAAAAAAAAAAAAAGAAATTGTGATGAAAAAAGAAGCTAATGCTTTATAGTTAATTGAGAACTATGACATTGTGATTTGCCTGCATACTATTGCTCCAAAACCCATATTAGTAGCATCCATTAGGACAACAACTTACATTCCTGGTACAGGTTGCTAGTGACAGAGGAAGTAATAATGTCTTCATTTTAAAAAATTGTGCTTACATATCTCAATCTATCTGGTGGTTTCCTCAAGAACTAACATAAATAATTCCCTTAGTTTTGCCTTACTCAGATTATGCCTTAGGCCAGAGAGCCTTCCTAATCAGCTTTGGACAAAAAGCATTTTAACATACATGTACTGGTTGCAGCTCAAAAATTCAATAACCAAGAATTAATAATGGATATCACAATTAAACAGAAGATAGATAAGGCAAT
This sequence comes from Chinchilla lanigera, assembly GCF_000276665.1. Lineage (NCBI taxonomy): Eukaryota > Metazoa > Chordata > Mammalia > Rodentia > Chinchillidae > Chinchilla > Chinchilla lanigera. The sequence continues at coordinate 8,133,205 of NW_004955503.1, forward strand.
AAAGAACTTGAGCAGACTATACAGAACACTCCATTCAAAACAGCAGGGCAAAGAATAACACTCAGAAAAAGTAATAGACAAACTGAAAATCCTGAGGAGGAAAAAGAACTTTTAAAAGTTCCTTTATATAGTGGTAAAGGACGAAAATCATATGAATGTCCAGGGAAGGACCCATGCTCAGTAAAGGCCTGAGAAGAACATAGTTTTTCACATATGATTGGCTTTCAGTCTCGCAGATCTTATAGACACATATAGAAAGTTTCCATCATCGGGCTGAAGCTGTAACTCAGTGCCTGCCTGGCAAGCATAAGGTCGTGAGTTCGATTCCTTGTACAAAAAAAAAAAGTTTCCATCATCTCAACAGCACCTCACTGGAAGCCAAACTTCAAGCACACAAACCTTTGTGAGACACTCTGAAACCATATTCAAAGCATAACAGTAGTTCAACATATAAAGATCAACTAATACAACATATCATATTAATATAATAAAGAGAAAATATCATATATTCGTTCCAGTTAATGCAGAAAAAACACATGACAAAATCCAATAAACTTTCAAATCATAAACTCTCAAAAAACTAGGAGTAAGAGGGATATTCTCAAAACATAAAGAACATTTGTAGAAAATCCACAGCTACTATTATATTGGGTAGTACAGATTGAAACTAGTTTTAAGCACTGTTATTCAACATTGCACTAGACATTCTAGCCAGAAAATTAGAGAAAAAGAAATAAAAAGCACAAAAATTATAAAGGTAAAAGTATACTTATCTCTAAACATAGATGGCATGATCCTAAATGTAGAAAATTTCAAAATTACAATGAAAAAGAAACTACTAGAGATAATAAATAAATTCAGGAAAGTTTCAAGATGCTATATCAATATGCAAATGATAGTTGCATTTTCCTGTATTAGCAACAGTTTGAAAGACAAAAAGAATAAATTCAACTTCCAATAACATAAAAACATAAAATATTTAGTAATAAATGTAATCAAGAAAGTTGATGCTTTGAACACTGAAACCACCACTGGTGATAGAAGAACAAAGTAAATAGAAAGGTATCTATCATTCATGAATTGGAAAGCTTAGTAATTTTAAATAGGGCAGCAATAGAAGTGTAATCTATTGGCTACATGCAATCCCTATGAAAATCTCATGTATCTTTCTTTGCAAATTGAAAAGCTAATCTTAAGTCATTTGACATTGCAAGGGACTTAATTGTCAAAGACCACTTGAAAAAGAGAATAAAACTGCAAGAGATACCTTCTGGCGCCAAACCTTACTACAAATATGCAAAAATTAAAACAGTGCGATACTTAAATAAAGACTGAGTGGTCTTAGAAAGACCACTGCTCCCAGCTGAAACTCGCGGAGAGAGCCAGGTATTTCCCGTCTACTTCCTGAGGGCAGAGCCGGCGACCCAGGACCCCGCCACCATTACAGACTGAGTCTCTGCCTTCCAGGGACCAGCAGCAGACGGGAGGTCCTCACTCAGAAGCCCCAGGGATTTCTCTGGCTGTGGTGGGGTGTGGCCCCTCCCTGTGCACCCTGTGTGGAGTGAGCAAGTGCTCCAAGAGCTGCTGGTCCAGCACTTCAAGTCCGTGCTTTACTTATGCCCGGATCACCTAGGGGGTCACAGGCACGGACACTCTGTGATTGCTGCCTATCTGGCCAGCATCTAGTTCCTGTAGGTGTCCTGAACTGACTGGAGACACAGAATCAGGTGGTTCAAAAACTGTCAACCCTGCAGTTTGTCTGGGTTTTGCCTGTACCCTGAACTCCCGGGGGACATAGGGCCACTGGTCCAGGATTGTCATACCAGCACAACCCGAGTCTGGGCCGTGCATGTACCCTGAACTGCAAGGGGACGCCAGATCAGATGGTTGGCCATCAGCTGACACCAAAGCCCTCATCTGAGACCTGGGATAACTAGATAGAAATCAACAACTGCCAGAAAACCCAACACTAAATAGCACTTCTCAGAGGTCACTCAGGGGCAAAGCTGACCAACAGGAAAACTAGACACAGTAGTGGCCTTTGCTGTGCAGCCACTGAAGAGGGAAACTGAGCTTTCTGCATCCAGTAGCAAACATGACAAAACAAAGGGCTAAAACACATTCCCAGAACTCCACCCCACTCAGAACAAGTCCAGGAGACATTGACATAGGAGAACTTGGTAAACACATGCCTGAAATAACTGAAATGATTGCAATGGAAGTAAAGAAACAACTCCAAGGGGCTAGAGATTTAGCTCAACGGCACAGCGTCTGCCTGGCAAGCACAAGTTTGTGAGTTTGATTCCCGGTACCGGAAAAAAAAACAAGAAAAAAAGAAAAGAAAGAAACAACTTCATAAGGCCATAGAAGAGAGGAGATCCTCCATACTGCCATAGAAGAGATGAGATCAGAAATAATCTCTCAGGCAAAAAATGAAATGACAATAATAATGAAGGAACTGCTCAAAAAGTCTGAAGAAGAAACATAAGAAAATAGAAGAACAAAGGCAAGGGACA
>NW_004955503.1:8136081-8137391 GCF_000276665.1 Chinchilla lanigera
AAAATTTCCCAAGCATGGAAACAGAACCTGATATACAGTTAATGAGGCATAGAGAACTCCAAACAACCACAACCAAAATAAAACTACACCCAGACATAGAATAGTCAAGTTCCCAGATCTCCAGCAAAAGAACAGAATATGAAAAGCTGCTAGAGAAATGAAACAGATAACCTCTAAAGGAAAGCCCATCACAAGCACGACAGACTTCTCAGCACAAACCATCCAATCAAGAAGAGCTTGGAGTGAAGTATTAATGGCCTAAGACAGAACAGCTTCCAACCAAGATTGATGTACCCTGCCAAACTATCCCTCAAATTCAATGGAGAAATAAAATATTTTCACGACAAAGAACAATTGAAGAACCTCATGAGTGCCAAGCCAACATTACAAACAGTACTAAAAGATATTCTAGACAGAGAAAATTCTGACTGCAATTTCAAGAAGAACAGTAGAAATGACATGTCAAGAAGAGCAAACAAGTAAACAGGTAAAAAAAGTAGGTCACCAATTTGCAAGTAAATAACATGACAATGATAAATCAATACATATCAGTTATAACAATAAATGTAAATGGCCTCAATTCTCCAGTCAAAAAAAACAGACTGGCAGAGTGGATTAAAAAACAAAATCCAATGATAAGCTGTATACAGGAAACACTTTTCACTCAAAAGGAAATCTATAGACTAAAAGTTAAAGGATAGAAAACAATCCTCCATGCAACAGGAACCCAGAAAAAAGTAGGTGTAGCTCTTCTGTTTGCAGACAATGTAAACCTCAAACCAACAACAATTAAAAGAGATAAAGAAGGTCACTACTTAATAGTTAGGGGAAACTGCAAGAGGATGAGCTAACAATCATAAACATCTATGCACAAAATATCGGAGCTCCAAATTATATAAGATAAATCTTAATAGGCATGAAAACCCATATAGTTAGTAACACTATTGTAACAGGTGAACTCAACACCCCATTGACACAAACAGATAGGTCAACTGGATAAAAAATCAGCAAGGAAATCACAGATCTAAAACAAAGCTGTGAACAAATGGATTTAGTAGATGTATACAGACTGTTCCACCCCACAACATCACAATACACATTTTCCTCAGCTGCACATGGGTCTTTCTCTAAAATCGAACACATCCTAGCCCATAGAACATACCTTCCAAAATGCAAAAGAATTGAAATTATCCTGTGCATGTTCTCTGACCACAGTGCAATGAAATTGGAAATTAATGACAAAAGGAACTCCAAAAACTCCATAAACACTTGGAAATTAAACAGCAACCTCCTGAACAACCAATGGGTCA
>NW_004955503.1:8140971-8142920 GCF_000276665.1 Chinchilla lanigera
ACTGTGGGAATCAGTTTGGAGATTCCTCAGAAAACTAGGTCTAGAGGTCCCATTCAACCCAGCTATTCCCCTTCTGGGTATTTTCCCAGAAGATCTAAAAACATTATATCACAGTGATATATGTGCACCTATGTTCATAGCAGCACAATTTGTAATTGCTAAATTGTGGAAGCAGCTCAAATGTCCATCTACCGAGGATTGGATAAGAAAATTGTTGTACTTTTATATAATGGAATATTACTCAGGTATAAAGAAAGATAAACTCGAGGCCTTCATAGGTAAATGGTCACAACTAGAGACCATACTCATAAGTGAAATAAATCAGACCTGCATTTGCAAGTACCGCATTGTATCACTAATGTAAAACCTGAAAGAGTTATTTTAAACTAGGAGGTATGATAGACATTGTGAAATGATAGAAAAACGCTCTAGTGTAAAGAGCAACTGGGATGTGGGGAAAGAGAAGGGAAAGAAGGAGAAATTTTGTATGTATGTATATAAATGATAGTTAACATAGTTGTTCTACTGTCTTCTATTTCTTTGCTGAAAGAAACTGTCAGTGAGTCCTTGATTGATCAATATCGCTTGTCTCTATCTGTTTTCATTAGAAACCACTTTGAAGGTATCAATATGTAATACAACAAGCATTGTTAATTTCCTACCACTTTGTTACTCTGTATTGTCTGTACTGTCCTTTTGCTATCTTGTAAAAGGTTGTCTGTCTGTTAATGTTTTCCTCCTTTTATTTTTAAAATAAAAAATAATAAGAGTCTAGAAAGAAACTCTTGTATCTATAGTGAATTGATTTTCCATCAGAATACGAATACCATTCAATGGGGGCAGGAATAGTCATTTCAGTAAATGATGCAGGAACAATGAATTATTCACATGAAAAAAGTAAGAATGGTCTTAAATATATCAAAATTAATTGAAGATGGATTGAAGGACTAAATGTAAGCAATAAAACTATGTGATTCTTAGAAAAATAATGGTAAATATTCATTACCTTGAACTTGACAGTGGTTTATAAGAACTAATATTAAATGCACAAAAATACATTGAACTTCATCAAAATTAATATATTTCATCACAGTGTGTTATATACATGTATGAAGATATAATGAAGCCCATTGTTCTGTATAATAAACATGCACTAATAAAACAAGATAAAATATTTTTACATTAAAGTTCATTATCAAGGAAACAAAAGTACATTATACAGATATGGAGAAATTATTTGCAAAATTATATCTGATAAGGGTTATTATTCATGTACAAAACTCATATAGCTGAATAGCAAAAAAGTCAGATACATTGATTAAATTGGGCATATGAGTTAAAATAGATGATAAGTAAGTGAACAAAACACACCAGAAATGATGTGCACCATCTTCAGTTATTATGGATAAGCAAACAAAGCCGTGATGAGATACCATTTCACCCTTATGAAGATGACTATATAAATACAAAAAACAAATACTGAACAAAAAACTCCACAAAATAACAAGTGTTGACAAGTTGCAGAAAAATTAAAAACCTCATACATTTTTGGTGGGGATGTGAAATGTTATTTCTGCTATGAAAAACAGTTTGGTGGTTTTACAAGTAGTGAATCACACAGTTACAATGTAAGTAGTTCTATTCCTAGGTATATACTTCCAAATTTGAAAAACAAATAGGTGTTGACAAATGTTCATAGCAACATTGGGTACACTAGGTCAACAGTGGCATATCGCCACAGTGGAATATTATTGAGCCACAACAAGAAATGCAACACTGATGTATTCCACAAAACGAAATCTCAAAAATGTTAAACTAAGTGAAAGAAACCAGACATACAAAATCACACTATGGGGGGCTGGGGATTTAGTTCAGTGGCAAAGCGCCTGCCTGGCAAGCGCAAGGTCGTGAGTTCGGTTCCCGGTACCGGAGAAAAACCAAAAACCAAA
>NW_004955503.1:8143020-8190264 GCF_000276665.1 Chinchilla lanigera
GGTCGTGAGTTCGGTTCCCGGTACCGGAGAAAAAAAAAAAAAAAAAAAAAATCACACTATGTTTGATTCCATTTATTGGAAACACTCAAAATAAGTAAATCATATAAACAGAAAACATAGAAGTGGTTATCATAGGCTAGAGGGAGGGGGATGGTTATGAAAATGCACCAGTGCATTTGGAACGTAGCTTAATGGTACGGCACTTGTCTAGCATGTGTGAGACTTTGAGTTCAGTCCTCAGGGAGGGAAAGAGAGAGAGAGAGAAGAAGGAAGAGAGAGAAGAGTTTCATGAGGAGATCACAACTTTGAGGCCAATGTGCATAAGTTAGGGAGACAGTGCTTCAAAATTTTAAAACTTTCTAGTCACTGCTTCTTGGGTTCAAGTGTTCAATCCCCAGTACCCTTTATCAGGGGGTGGAGGTGGGCAGAGATAGTTTCTACATATTGACCTAAAATTCTACTTCTTCTCAGTAGGCTATGACAATTTGTCCAAAGCTCATTCATGTCAAATTAAAAAAAAATACACATTCAGTTACTTAAAATATAATTCAAGATATTCTGCTATTTACTTTGCATACCCCCATAGAGTCTCACCCTGCCTATGTTAGCCATAGGTGAGACAAACACTGCGAGTAGACAAAGATCCCAAATCGCTGTTGCTCTGTAGAAGTCCCTGTCTCAAAGAGTCTCCATCATGCTACTGAGTCATGTTACATTAGACATGTAAGACCCTTTTCTGATCTTTCTTCTTTACTGGTAGCTCCTTGTTCTGCTCCCCTTCTGGGTGGTAGCCTCATGCCACTGTTCTGCGAAGGGTTTCCCCTTTCACGGCACCTTATCCAGGCAAAGCTTGAATAAAGCTTATTTGCTACTTCTTCTCATGGTCCTGTCCCCTGAAGAACTTCCAAATCCCAAACTTATCATAGAGAGTAAATTTTTAATCATTTCTTTGTAGGGTGACGGAAATGTTTTGGAACCAGATAGAGGTGATTATTATACAATATTGTAAATATATTAAATATTACTGACTTGCATAATTAATTTTGTTATGTATGATTGCAGTAATATATTACTCTATAAATGCAAAAAATTATTGATATTTAGAACCTGTTGGTAGCTGGGAAGGGTTAAAGATGGTAACATAGGAATAGGACGATGACTGTGACAGTAGAAAGACATAATAGAGGCATATTTGTAGTGATAGAATGGTTATGTCTTCTGATTGTGGTGGCTATATGAATAAACACATTTGACAAAAGTGCACATCAGTATACACACAAATACAAATGATTCCCTGTAAAACACAAATAATAATGATTACCTATAAAGCAAATGATTGCCTGTAAGTTGTACAATGTTTTTAAAATTATACTGGTGTCATTTTTCTAGTTTTGTTGCTGTACTGTAGTTATAAGACATTATCCTAGGGAGAAACTGAGAGAAGTCTACACAGTGCCTCTCTGTACTGTGCTGGCAACTTCTAGTGAATATGTTATTCTTTTTTTTTCTCTTCTAACTTATCTTCTTTTTTTTAACAAACAGACATCCATTTATAAAATAACATAAGAACAATACAAACAATAAAGTGTTACAGGCAAAGTGGTAAGAAATTAACAATGGTTGCTGTATTACGTACTGATATCCTCAAAGTGATTTCTCATGAAAATAAATACAGACGTGCAAGATTGATCAAATAAGTAATCATCAACTGGTCCTTTCAGTAAAGCAATAGAAGTCAGTAGCACATCTATGTTAGCTGTACTGTATATACATACATACATAATTTCCCCTTCTTTCTTTTCTCTTTTCTCTCACCCCAGTTGCTCTTTTCTTTTGAGCATTTTCTTTTCATTTCACAATGTCTACCATACCTCCTAATTTTTATTCTCTCTTTCAGATTCGTACACTAGTAAGACAATAAGTTTCTTACGCATGGAGGTCTAGTTTATTTCACTTATGAGTATGGTCTCTAGCTGTGACCATTTACCTGTAAAAGCCTAGAATTTATCTTTCTTTATAGCTGAGTAATATTCCATTATATAAAAGTATCACAATTTTTTATCCATTCCTCAGTGCATGGACATTTCGGTTGCTTCCACAATTTAGCAGTTACAAATTGTGCTGCTATAAACATGGGTGCACATATATCACTGTGATGTGCTGTTTTCAGATCTTCTAGGAAAATACCCAGAAGGGGAATAGCTGGGTTGAATGGGACCGCTAGACCTAGTTTGCTGAGAAATCTCCAAACTGATTTCCACAGTGGCTTCACCAGTCTGCATTCCCACCAGCAGTGGAGAAGAGTTCCTGTTTCTCCACAGCCTCGCCAGTATTTGTTATTGGTTGATTTCTTGATGATAGCCATTCTTACTGGGGTGAGGTGAAATCTCAATGTTGTTTTAATTTGCATTTCTCGAATGACTATTGTTGTTGAACATTTTCTCATACATTTATTTGCCATTAGTATTTCTTTATCTGAGAAGTGTATATTCATCTTAGCTGCCCATTTTTGGATTGGGTCTTTGAATTTGGGGGCGCTGATGAATTAGGCATAGAGGTACTGATCAAGTAGCTGGGTAGGTGGGCAGTGAGAGTGAACAGAGATTGCCAGAAACAGAAAGTTTAAATATGAATGGCATTGACTGTCAATGAGTCTTTGGTTGACCAGTATTGCATGTCTATATCTGATTTCATGAGAAGCCACTTTGAAGATATCAATATGTAATACAACCACCATTGTTAATTCCCTACCACTTTGTTTGTAACTCTGTATTGTCTGTATTGTGCTTGTGATATGTTGTAAAATGTGGTATGTCTGTTGATGTTTCCCTCCTTTTATCTTTAAAATAAAAAAAATTTAAATAAAAAGAAATTTGAAAATAAAGAGGAATAAAGGATACTTAAAAAAAATATGAATGGCATAACAAGGGTTTCTGTAGGAAGGGAATAGTGGGTAATGCCTGGTGTGGTGTGTTAAGAGTCCAAATAAGACAGCAATAGCTGCAAATCTGTGACTGTCAGAATTTGGTATAAGGTGAGATTACCTATGTTAAGGGCAGCACAAGTGACAGTTATGTGCATGGCGTTGAAGTTTCCATGGTGTAAGGAGGAGAGGTTAATACAAAACTCAATAAATGAGCATAATGGGATTTGACCAGAAATTTGGTTGTCAGATATTGATGTTCAGTTTCTAAACAGAATAAGGATATGCTATAGAGAGGGAGGCACACACTTCACGTAAATTACCCTGCCCTCAACAAATCATTCATCTGTGGCACACGAAGGGATTCATTATTTCTACTGGTTTTGATGCATTAAATTCCAAAAATTTGTCCCAACTGGAGTTGACTAGATGTTGAGGAGAACTTGCTTTCCTAGGTAGTCTTGACTAGAGATGGAGGAAAACCTGATTAATGCTCCTACCTTTGACTTTGCCAATTTCCTCAGCTCTTTGCACTCCTAGGTCTTTATCTTTCAATAACAAATGAGACAGCCTTCTCTCCTTATCAAAATGTAGACTGTCATAAAGACACTAAACCTATGTTAAATAGAGCATCACTAACTACACATGAACATGGGCAAAGTGAGGACGTATAAGACTTTCTGTGAGGATCACTGTCTTTCATGGTGTGAATGTTTTTGTCCCTTACAATTTTCATGTTGAATTTTAATGTCCGACTTAATGCAATAGTACAAAGAGGTGAGGGCTTTAAGAGATAGATGATTAGACAACAAGGCTCATCTCTAATGGCTGGGACTAGTGCCTAATAAAAGGGCTCCATGGAACCAAATGATCCCTTTTTGGTCTTTCCATTCTTCCACCATGTGAGGATGCGATAAGAAGGTCCTCTCCAGACACTGAACACTGGCCCCTTGATCTTAGAATTTCCTGTCCTAGAAATGTGAGAAATATATTTCTATTCTTTATAAATTACCAAGCTTAGGACATATTACAACAGCATAAACAGACTGAGATAGTGTCTCTTAGACTATTCTCAATTTCTCAATTTATGGAGTAATCCTAGAAGGTTTTATAAAAGTGCTGCAATTACAGTCAGTACTTCTTCAACAGCTGATGAATTGAAGCTTGTAGAAAAAGTATATATTCAATTCCAGTCCCTAAACTAGTATAAAGCCAATCTCAGTAATTTAGAAAACATACATTACTGAAATTAAACCTGACTCATCAAAGAGTAACTTTGTGTTTACTAATATGCTAATCTGCAAGTGCAGAAAATAGAAATGACAGGCATCTTATAAGATAGCTGATTGGCTTTTGCTTTGTTGGGCAACTCACTGGCAGTAAATCACAGAAAGGAAATTATTTTCGCCACAAGGGGAAATGAGAGGATAGTGAATGTGAATACAGCCCAAGTGCCTAAGTTCCTTCTTGACCCACCCAATATATTGAGTGATTGGTGCAGCCTAGAGGTTAGAAGAGTTTGGGAGCAGGAAAATGGGACTAGTTGTGTTGTCATAGCTGCCTGAATGTTCTAAATTGATTCAAAACATTTACCTTTCCTGGTCATTTTGACTTTGGGGAAGATACAGAAATTGTATGGTACTAGATATGGAAAATAAGGTGATGACACATGGTAATGTTTTTATGAGCTTGCCTTGCAATTGGCTGGCACTTGGCAGCAGCATTCATTGTATTTTTGGTCATACGTCAAAAAGACAATCACAAAAGAGAACTTCTAGGAGTGCTTGAGAAAGTGGAAGAATGTGCGATAAGCGTGTTTGAAACAAGGAAGATATATTGAAGGTGACTAAGAGTAATGTGTCTTTTACTATATTTTTAAATTTAAACATTCACTGTACATTTTGATCACTTCTAATACCTTCTGATAAGGGGTGTCTTAGACTATTCTGTGTTGTTACCTAACTGAAACTGGGTATTTAATAAGGAACAGAGGTTTATGAACTCATAGTACTGGGGGTTCCAGAGCATGGCACCAGCATCTGCTTGGGTCTGGTGATGTTCTTATGGCAGGTGGCATCAAAATGACAGGAGTGTGGGTGGGAGGGACATAGAAAGAAAGAAAGAAAGGGATGGAGAGAGTCAAGGATCACTCTTTTCATGACAACTTGCTCTTATATGAACTAATCCACTGTACTAGACTTGATCCACTTCCACGTGACAGCATATATTAGTCCAAATGATAAAATACCTGAGAGTGGGTAACTTACAAGTTTATTTGTCTCAGAGTTCTGAAAGTTCAAGGGCATGGTATTGACATGAGCTTGGCTGTAGTGAAGGCTTCATGACAGATGATATCACCATGTTGAAATTGTGTGAGAAAAGGCGAGAGCACAGGGTGATACTGCCAGCCTGAAGGACAGGGGACTGAGGCCCCAGAAGAACTACTTTACCCCAGCCCCATCAAGGATATTCTTCAAATGAGCTATGAATCCCTCATTGTGCTCGTTTTCTTAAGTCTCACCACTTCTGTAACACTGCCCACACTGGTGTCCTAACCTTTAATACATATTCTTGGAAGGACAAACCACATCCAAGCCATAGCACAGCAATACATTCATGAGGATGCAGTGCTCATGATCTAATTAACTTCTACAAGACCACCTTCCTCTTCTTGCTCCTGTTTTTCTTTCCACTCCACCCCTCTTTTCCTTCTTCCATTTTTTTTTTTTTTTTTACAATACAGGGATTGAACCCAGGGCCTCCACACTGATCCATACCCAGTAAATTGCCCACTCTGGGCTGAAATTTTCCATCCTCCTATCAGCTTCCGGAGTGCTGAGATTACAAGCACGCATCACCACCCCTAAGTGCTTCACTTCTAAAAGGTTACTCCACCTCAATACCGCAATGGGAACTGAATTGCCAGCACATTAACCTCTGGGGGACAAAGCATATCACAACCTTATCAAGAGGTTAATATTCAAAATATATGAGGGACTCATTCAGTTCAAAAGTGAATAATAATAATCTTATTGAGAAAGAAATAAAAACACTGAAATATACAGTTTATCAAGGAAGACATACACATGGCCAATGAGTACATGCCAAAGTTTCTAACACCATTAATTATTAGGAAGTGCAAACAAAAACAATAAGATATACCTCATTATCAAAATGTTAAAAGACAGGTGTTGGCAAAGCTGTGGAAGAAAGGGAACACTTATAAATTATGGGAGGCAATGTACATTTATGCAGCTATTATGCATTATGGTGGTTGCTCAAATATTAAAAATGGAATTCTCAAATAATCCAACAATTCCAGTCTTGTATATATACCGAAAGGAAATATAGTTTACCTTGAAGAGATGTGTGCATGCCCATGCTCATGACACTATTATTCACAATAGTCAAGACAAGGAATCAATAATAGAATTCATCTGTCCATTGACAGATGGATGATTAAAGAAAATATCACATATATATATGCATAAGTGCATACTCACACCTGCACATGCATGTACACACTGGAATATTATTATCCAGCCTACAATGGAAAATCTTCCACATGCAACAGCATGAGTGAAACTTAAGCACATCATGCCAAATGAAATCAGCTAGATGCAGAGAAACATACTTCATGATGTTACTTATATATGGAATTTTAAAAGTTGAGCTCATAAAACAAAGAATAGAATTGTAGTTTTCATGGGTCATGTGTAGATGAAATGAGGAGGTGTTGGTTAAAAGGTATAAGCTTGAAGTTTTAGGATAAATAAGTTCTGGAGGTCAGTTCTGGAGAAAAATGTCCAGCCTGGTGCTACCTATAGTTAATAACAATATAGTGCTTACTTAAAATTTTATAAAAGAGTAGATCTTAAGTATTATCATCATAAAAACAACTACATGAAATTGTAAATATATTTATTACCTTGGTAGTGGCAATCACAAATGAATAGTACAGATAGTACAAATCACATAGTACAGTTTGAATTTATATAATTTTCATTTGCCAGCTGTACTTCAAAAGGCTGAAAAATACATTCTCAGGATTTGTAAAACTCTATTTGTGATTAGCCAATATTTTATGTTAATTAAATATTCTTTAAAACAGGAAGTTTTTGAACAACATTTTAACTTGATTAATCTGATATAGCTAAAAGGAAAGAGAGGCTCCGGCATCCACAGTCTCATGTAGCATCCCTGCTATTAGGAGCATGTTAAGCAATTCTGCAGTACCCAATATTAGTTATTACTCAGGAATAGTATACAGTACATCCAAGCAAGAAAGATAGCTACAGAAATGATGATGTGAATTGATGCTTTCAAACTGAATGGACACTGTGACTAGAAATCCCTGAAGAAAGGCAAAAATAGTAGATGCAGACCAAGAAAATATTGCTTAACAGAGTTAAACAGCTTCAACTCTGCACACAATTTAGGTGAAAATCATGTAGAAAATGTGTAGTCATGAGAACATTAAAGTGTATAAAGGGACTAAAAGGTTGAACACATGGAACTGCCTGCTGAGAAAAAAGCAACACTCAAAGGTCAATTTTCACACAGATTAGTTGATAAATTGGCTGTAATTCATACAAAATTTTGTATGGATCATTATGTGTACAGATCATTATGTATATGTACATGTTTCCATGTATAGTGTAAAGAAAAATGAGAGTAAAAAAATTCTTGATACTTAGAAATGAATTTAATGAAAATTATCTTTGTTACTACAAGGAATGCAAAAGATTTACAGACATACCAAAATGATTCTCAGTGGTACTATTGAAACAGTTCTGGGGGCTGGGGATTTAGCTCAGTGGCAAAGCGCCTGCCTGGCAAGCGCAAGGTCATGAGTTCGGTTTCCGGTACCGGAGAAAAACCAAAAAAAAAAAAAAAAAGAAACAGTTCTGGTTGGTTCAAAATTTAGAAAAGTCTGTGTAGTAAAACCTATATGTAACATAAACCTATGCAGAGTTCAACCATAAAAACTACTCTAAGCAGGTTTAAGATTTCTTGATACAGGAAATACAAGGAATACAATGTCTTTTGTTAAAATGAGAATCTAAGGAATAAGTGAATTATTTATGAATAGGTAATCTCCAAAAGAACAAATGATAGATTTTCAAAATGAACAAAAATACATTAATTGGCCACATCTCACTATGCATGCCACTGAAAAGTGCCTTGGCTTCTGAAAACAGGTTTATGCCTTTCAGAATTTGTAGGAGCTTGGTGTCAGTGCTGGTGTTCATAGAAAATGCAATTTCAGCCAGCTCCCTAGCAGCAACAGAGATGTCTGACCTTCCTGGAGAGGATTAGTCTGCTGTACAAGATCATAGACACATGTGTCAAAATCAGTTTTCCAGGCACAGGGCCTTGAGAAAACTTTCTCTATTGAGGTGAACCTGCTTTTGAAATTTCTAGAGTAGAAATTACTACAACTCTCTGTACTGCATCATTTTCTCTTCTTACCTCTCTTCTTCTGCAGTTTTGCTAACGTTTTATGATGCCCTATGTTTGGTAAACCAGGCCTGAAATTGCCTGGAAAAGAAGAAAGGATAAATTCTAGAATAATAAGAGAATGTTCAAATAAGGTCTTGGATAAACACAAAGAATGGTTGAAGTACAAACAAAATAGGAATTTATGTAAATGATACATTCCGGCTCAACTCTGATTGTATAGTACTACTGGACATCAACAAATGCTAGCGTAAAAGGCTACCAGTCAGCAAAGTAGCTGAAAATGGCCTTCAGCAAGAGTACTTTGAAAAGACTTCACATACAACTCTAAAACTTCCTAGGATAGTTTCAGAGTTTTTAAAGCTTTTATTTAGCATGTGTCACATTGAGAAATACATTTTCAATAGGTAAAGGCAACACAGAGAAATACACAATGCACATAAATATCCAAACAAAACACTGAAACATGATTTTTTTTTGTTTTTTGTTTTTTGTTTTTTTTGTTTTTCTCCAGTACCGGGAACCGAACTCACGACCTTGCGCTTGCCAGGCAGGCGCTTTGCCACTGAGCTAAATCCCCAGCCCCCTGAAACATGATTAATATGAATGATGAATTCTGAGATTAATTTATTACGTTAGTCTGTTCTTTTCTTTACTTTTGTATTTCTTTCTCTTCTTCTGTCAATATGCGATACTTGACTAACAAATGTTTCATGACCTGTACTTCAAAAAAAGAACACAAGAGATATGGAAGGGATCAATCAGAATAGCACACACTCCCCTGTCCAGAGGCTCAACCAAGAAAACATTTGACCCTTCCTACTACCGAACACAGAATAGGGATAAAGCTATGAAGAAACAGAAGTAAATAGGGAATGTGATCATCAGCAGACACACACACACACACACACACACACACACACACACATTCAAACAGCAAGGTTCTATTATCAGAATTCTATAATCCTTCCTGTCTTAGTTACTTTTGTCATTGCTGAGACAAAATACCCAACATCCAAGGTTAAAGGATGAAAGGTTGATTTAGTTCACAGTTTGTAGGGTTTTAGTGCATATTTGGCTGGCTCCAAGGCAGGATGGCATGGCAGTTCTTGGCAACAGAAGATACCAAAAGCAGCAAGAGAAGAGGAGTTAGCAAGCCTCTTTCTGTCCCTTATAGTGCATGCAGGCTACCTGCCCTAACGCATGTGTAGCACTTATACCCGTAGTCCCAGCATTAGATCATGAATCAGTCATAAACTCTAGATTCAGTCACCTCCAAAAATCCTGGTCCCCATGACTGCATGAGGCTTTTGGGGGACATCCAGGCAAACCATAACACTCTCACAGCAGTGTTCTTGGTCAAAGAGGATATGTTCAGCACTGGTTTACTCACCAGTGCAAATAGCTTTGGGAACTGTACACTGAACTGTGTGCCCTTCAGCAGTGTAAATAAGGGCACAAGATGTTAGTCACATTGGGAAAACTGATTGTTACATCTGTAGAATGGAATTATAGGCAGGTATTGGAAATGAATTACAATGAAAACAATGAGAGATGATTTCTTTCCAATCATATTAGCAATGATTTACATCTCCAATGTATGAAAAGTAAGCGTCTTCATATTGTGTTGTTAAGAATATAAATTTATAATAACATCTTGACTGCAAAGTGTTAATGTACACTATAGATTTTATGGTTTTGGTAGAAAATTTTCAGGATTCTATTACATAGAAATTCTTACAAAGGATGCCACTTTTTTTTAATATGCATACAATTATTTATTAGGTCTCAGGCCCAAAGACACAGGCCTTTTATTTATAGAACCAAGAACTTCTCTTACCTAAATCTCCTTCCTCAATTTCCTACCAAATTAAGCTCCCTGAGGGAACAATGACCACCTAAAAAAGGCGGGAAGTCAGTTTTGAAATTCCCAACTCACTTCTAAGTAATGTGCCCATAAACATCCTAATCACCCCAGCTCTCAGACCCCAGGAGAAACTCTTCTGTGCATACATGAGACTTTCAGGGTACATTTTAAATCCCATGGGCACAAGAAGATTCATCCTAATAGGATGGTTACTTAGGCTGCTTTTTACTCCAACAGCCAGAAAAATTTACTAAGAAAATAGAGCTACAACATTAACTTTCAGAGAGAAGGAGAGTAAAAGAATGTTCTGTAATAGTAAAGACAATTTACTTTTTGCAGTTAAAAACTTGTTTTTCTCATAAATTTACTGAAATTAAAAATTGATCCTTAGCAGTTTTTTTTTCTGTCTTTTTGAGACAGGGTCTTCCTATGCAGTTCAGGCTTGCCCTGAGCTCACTTTGTAGCCCAGGCTGGTCTCCAACTTGCAATGACCTTCCTGCCTCAGCCTCCTGAGTGTTGAGATTATAGGTGTGCACCACCATACCTTGCTAAGCAGTTATTAAAAGATCATTCTATGTTTCCTAATGGTCTGATACATTTACTTCCCCAAGCCCATTGCTTTTGCTCTGTTACCTTCACATGTATGCTCAAATGCATCGGCCTTCTGACGACATTGTGATTATGACACTCAAGAACTCTGTATCACCACCTTATTTTTCATCCTGGTCTCATTTTCCAATCACATTGTTTTTAATAGAAAGTATAATGGAACAAACTTTTCATCACTAAAATATTGGTGGAATAGATTTTAAGGTGTTTATGTAATGAAACATTACACTCCTATAAAGAAGACCAAAATTTTGTTGAAAGAAATGGAAAATTGGTTCCTGTAGTGGCACATGCCTGTAGTTCCAGGTGCTACTCAGGAGGCTGAGGTAAGAGGATTGTTGTGGGTTTGAATCTAGCCTGGGCTACATAATGAGTTCAAGGCCAGCCTGGACCAGGAAGACCCTATCTCAAAACTACTCCCACCAAAAAGAAATTGAAAATGTTGTCACAGAAATGAATTTCCATGGAAAGATAGTTAGAAAAAGAGTAACCAAATATTATCAAGGTTGAGAATAACACAAATTTAATTTTACTTATATAGGTCTTTATCCAGAGGTTTCAGAGTAAAAATACAAATGTTCATTTACTTCTACTCACATAGACTTTTCTCTTCATCATAGTGATGGAAGTTCCTGTCTAGAGGTTCTCAGTATCCCTGTGCACTGGAAAATACCTGCTGTTTCCATTCAGACTTCCAGAAAGCTCTGTCTGGTGGGTTTGAGCGACAGTACTGCCCTTGTATCTTTCTGCTCAGGCTGCAGTTCAGGCTTTTTTCTCAAGGTGTCACTAACGGCAATATTTTCAAACTGCAAAAAATATCTGAAGGGAACAAAAAAAGAGTACCTCCTTTAAATTCAGTTTATGAACCCAAGTACAGAATGATTCTTTTGAAAAACCTAACAGGTATGAAAGAGGACTTTCAGTCAGCTATATGTGACTGTAAAAAAATACCTGAGATAATTAATGAAGAGAAAAGGTTTCTTTTGGGTTATACTTTTGGAGGTTCCAGTTTATGATTGTTTGACTCCATTGTGTGGACTTGTGGCAAGACATCTCATCACGTAAGGAGTGTCTGGCAGTGCCAAACCACTTATCTTGCAGCCAGGAAGAAAAAGAAAGAAGAAAGCTCTGGGGTCCTACTGTTCGCTTCAGGGATACACCCTGAATGACCTAGGGACTTCCTGTTAGATTTCAACCTGCAAAAGTTTCTACCATCACCTAATAGTGCCATCGTGTGGACCAACTTTTTATTACAGGGGTTTTGAGGGGACATTCAAGATACAAATTACGTATAACAAAGACTACAAACATATGCTATAGGCTTTAGGCATCCATTTGATGAGACAACAAGACAGCTCTAGCACGCCTTGGCAATCGCTACCAGGCATAGGGCAGCAAATGGCAGATAGGGGATCTGTGAGTGGATGGGGTGTTGAGCAGAGTCTAGGCAGTATCTGCAGTATCTTGAATGGAGACACCTTAGCCTACAATGATTAGAGAAGAGATAAATCAGTAATGCAGCCTTGGGATCAACAGCAAATGGAACTGCTCTAATATATATATGAATTGCCCAGACAGAATTGATGTTAGAGTAAACAAATTGTTTCAAGGCATTTGTTATTCTTTGTAAAATATACTCCTTTTCTTTAAAGCAGAACAATAAAATTTAAAGATTTTTGTGTGTGTGGCAAAAGCTAGGATTGTGGTTCTGAGAATCTCAGACCAGGGGACTCAGCAAAGACTGGGGTTGTAGGGGAGAATGGGAGCTTGGTTTAATGGTAACAAAGTCTTCTGGAATTGATCTCCCGCTGGCAAAAATCACTTTATGTCTATCATTTTCTGGACTATCTAATCTAAATTTGGAAGTGTAGGACCTATCTAATGTGAAGGCAAAGCTGCCCTTATAAGTTTGTAATGAGCTAGAGGACACACACACACACACACACACACACGCACACACACACATAGGTACGTTATCAAATAAATTAGTTTTATCTACTTGACTTCTCCATAAAATCAAATATGATTCTTTTCCAAAGTAAAGAATATATATTCAGATTTTTTCATTACCCTTCTCACAAATATTCTCGGTGTTGAAATTTTTACAAAAGTCCTATTTTATCGATTAGAAAATTTCAAATAATATGTTAGGGTTGAGATACTCGCCGCGTGAAGGAAGACTCCAAGAGACGTTCTCTCATGCAAAGAGCAAGGGGATTTTATTCACCAAGCATGCATGGGGCTCACTGAGCTCGCAGGAACAGAGAGCCCCGAGCCAGGTCAGTTCTGGCTCTTTAACCCGAAAAACCACAAAGGAGGGGGCTTGCAAGCGTCATTACAGAAGCAGATGGCATTGGTTAATACACATAGTTTTTTTACACTTATTGGGCCTCTATGATGTATAGTGTGCAGGAATGCAGAGTTTTTCTGCTTATGGGCAAGGGGAGGGGGAGATATCTGTGTCAACACCAGATGTTCTTTCTTCCAAGGACAGAAGATAATGCTCTGGCCCTTCTGGCGCTCCCTCCTTTCCGGGCAATCTCAAACCTGTTGAAGCTGCTTATCTATGAGTCACAAGAAGCCTTATTTTTACATTTCCACAAATAGACAAAAGTATAGTCATAAATTGAAGTTAATCTTCATCTCTTACTGGCTCAACTACTGCTCCCTGAACCACAGACATTTGTAGCCCATAGAATGTTGTAAACTCTCCCAAGATCTCTGTGCAAGTGAAGGAGTGTGTCAATATATGCACTTACATGCACACGCATTGTGTTTTCCAAACATAGAACCACAGTAATCACCTTCTATTAAAATTATTCTTTCCCACTTAATATTTTCTCATCTTTGTATCTTTTTTTTTTTTTTTTTTTTTGGTTTTTCTCCGGTACCGGGAACTGAACTCATGACCTTGCACTTGCCAGGCAGGCGCTTTGCCCCTGAGCTAAATCCCCAGCCCCTCATCCTGTATCTTCTTAGTTCTTATATTTTTGTGTATTTTAATGTTTATTGATCATATATATTTTATATATATTGCCTATTGCAATTACTTCTTAATGTCTTTGTTTTCAAGTATGCTTTATAAACGGTGCGTACTAACACATTGTTTGAGTTTGGTGTTTTTTCCTCCGGGTTTTTTTCACAATTCTTAGTGTTTTCACTTTGTTAGAATGTGATTGCAAATTTAAAGAATATTTTGACTTAAATTATTCAGGCCGTAATTTAAAAAGAGCTTTAAAACATCCTAGGGAACACTTTGGACGTTAGACCATTAACATATCAGGAAGAATAAAGAGGATTTGCAATACTTTACAATGATTCCAGGAATAACTGCTGACCACAAGACAAAAGTTTTCTCCTTTATTTAGATAAACCTAAACTCAGTACTCTGAGCTGAACAATGGAAATGATAATGGGTAATTTGGATTGTTGTTAGGAGTGAAAGGCCTAAAATGTAAAATGTGCTGGCTGAAGCTGTTCCAGTGCATATCACTTTGCTTTTCTGTAGCTCACCTGTCCCAAGGTTAAAACTTGAGTTTCTGCTTGTCTTCACTTACCACTTCAGTGAGCAGCCTCCTCGTGTGGTTCTACATTCAGGTCTCTTGGCACAGAAGGTAAAATTTCCTCTTCTATATCATCTCTTAGCACTGAGAAGGCTTGTTGAGTTAGAACCGTGGAACCATGATAGCAAGGAAGCATAATCTAACCATAATCATTTCTCAGGCTCTGGAGTCCCAGGGAGGATGCTTGTTGTTCTTTAGAGAGGGTGAGGGAGAGATAGACCCTTCTTCCAGTCCTTCCACTTACCTGGAGAGGTTACTGAGGCTCTGCAAGCCTGATCCTGATCATCTGAAGGCATATACTTACAGAACTGTTCTCAACAGAAAATGAGAAAACCTGTCCAGAGCCCATGTGATGGTGTGGTACTTCAACAGCCCTTTAAATTTTGAGACACAGCAGTAGGGGTTAGCTGAGCCTCACATCTAAGGCAGGAATTTTGAAAAACATCTTTAGTGAGATATAGATATCTATTTTTACAGTTTCTATTTCTTTATTAATACATGTTTACAGGACATAATGATTACATTCCTTCTGGGGAGTTGGTACATGTATTTAATACATCTTACTTCTTTATTCATCCCACTCTCCTTCTCTTGCTCTCCTCTCCCTCCATCTCATGGTTCCTTTCCCTTTTGCAAAAGATCTACCTTTCTGTTTCCCACTATTTTTAATTTTCCTCTTTATTTATTTTGAGTTTCTCATGTAAGAGAAATCATGATATTTCAGATTACATGTCTGATATATTTTACTTAACACTATGGTCTCAAAGTGCATCCATTTTTCTGCAAATGGCATCAAGTTAAATGCTTCTTTATGACAGAATAGTACTCCACATGTGTAAATATCACATTTTCTATACCTATTCATCTGTTTATGGACATAAAGGCCACATCCAAGATTCAGGTATTATGTGTTGTACTACTACTGTAAGCATGGGTATATATGTATCTCTGTAATTTTATTACTTTACCTCTTTCACAAAGATAACTAGAAAGGAAGGAGCTGTGTCAAATGGAATTTCCACTTTTAGTTTTTTGACAAATCTCCATAGTTATTTTCATGGTCATTGTACTACTTTGCATTGTTAGTTCCCACCAACAATGTATAAGGGCTCCTTTTCCCCCACAATCTCATCAGCATTTGGTATTATTTGTCTTTCTGAATGATAGCCATTCTTTTTGCCATATGATATAATCTCAGTGTTGTTTTAATTTGAATTTCTCCAATGACCGGAAATTATAAACATTTTTCAGTCATTTTTACTTCATGCAGAAAGTGTTTATTCATTTCAGTTGCCCATTTTTTGATTAGGTCTTATATTTTGGGAGATCTAATTATTTGAGTTTTATATATTCTAGATATTAGTCCTCTGTTGTGAATATTGAGGCACTAAGCATGAGAGCGCAAGTATCTCTCAGACTACACCAATTTCGTTTTCTTTGGATTTATACCCAATGGTAGGATAGATGGATCATATGATAATTCTGTTTATAGTTTTCTGAGAAGCATTCACATTGATATTCATAATGGCTATACTGTTACATATTCTAAAATATCTCACAAATGTCTTGTGCTCAGGGATGGACTTTGGGAAGGTGATTGGATCGTGGGGCCTCTATACTCATCGGTGGATCACCCATTGATGAGGTTATAGCTGAATGTGCTTTGAAGTGAGGTCTGGTCTGAAGAGGTGGATCATTGTGAACATGACCCGGAAAGATACGTTCTTATTCTCAGGTCTCAGATTCTCTCTCTCTCTCTCTCTCTCTCTCTCTGTCTTTCTCTCTCTCTGTCTCTCTCTCTCTCTCTCTCTCTCTGTCTCTCTCTCTCTCTCTCTCTCTCTCTCTCTGTATGTGTCTGCTTCCTGGTTGCCATGGGTAAGCAGCTTTCCTCCAACATGCCCTTCTACCATGATATTCCTGCCATAGAGCTATCTGTTCATGGACTGAAGCCTCTGAAATTGTGAACCAAACAAGCCTCTCCTCTAAATTGCAAGTGGCAGGTATTTTGTCCCACTGATGGGATAGTGACTAATACAATAGTGATGATGACTGTACAACAGTGTGAATGTATTCAATGTTCCTGAATCATACATGTAAATATGGTTAAAATGGCAAACTTTCTGTTATACATATTTGGCCAAAATAATAAAGAGGAGGAGAGGGGAGAGAAACAGACAAGACAGACAGACAGACAGACAGACTGTCTCTTTCTCTGCTTCTGACCACTATTCCCTTTGCATGAAGACTGGAATAATGGTGGCCATTTTGAGGTCAAGACATCCAGACAAACCAACATGCTAAGGATGGAAAGAACCTGGGTCCTAAATGACACTAAAGGAATAGCAAAATTAACCAACTCTGTAAATGTCTTTCTGAAAAATTTTTTGTTAAATGAAGTAGTAAATGTCCTTATTTTTTAAAAAATGTATTGAGAAGATGATTGCTTTCTCCTCCTTGCCAGGGTCATGTACCTCATCCTACAAGGCAATGGCAACAAAAAATTTAAATCATAAATACGTACATTGCATTTCTTACAGAGTCAAAATCAACAGATCTCCGTGAGACATTCATGTAAAAGCAGCTCTTTTATGGGAGCGTGAACACAAAGGAAGCCAATATGCATGCCATGTGCATCTCATTACAGGCAAGTTTTCAGTTCTACCATTCACATATACAAGTAAGGTGCTCTATATACTGTATGTGTACATAAAAATTATTTTATATAAAAATCCTTTAATATAATCTGTTGTACTGTACAACCACACAGAAGTATTCCTAAGATTATTTATCTTCATAGAATAAAAGTACTTCTCATCATTTACATCATTTGTTTTCTTTAAAAAATTCTTTTGTTTATCTGATACCAACTAATTTGAAGACAATATGCAAAATAACAACCATTGCTGAATTCCTACCATCTTGTTTAGTGAAGCTCTGTATCATTTCTAATGTTTGTTATTATGTTTTATTCTCTTTAATTGATCAATCTCGCATTCTTACATCTGAGCAACTACGTTGAAGATAACAATATGTAATATAACAACCATTGTTAATTTCCTATCATCTCGAAATTCTGTATCATTTTTATTTTTTGTTTTTTTTTCATTTTTGTCTTTGTTGTTGTTATTTTGCTCGTTTTTTCTCTTTAAAATAAAAAAGAAACTCAAAGTTAGGTGACTTGACAAAGGAAAAAATCTTATAAATTATAACCTCAAGATTCAGAGCTTAGAATTAAACAAAAGCCTAAGTTTTCCTCTTTGTCCTGTGAGCTGAGAGCTCATGTATCTTAAGGCTTTATGTTTTGGTTGTACTTCAAAAAATGAGCTAAGATTCTTTTTTAAAAACTAAAAATAGTTACATAAATAGTTATATAGTTTAAAATGCCATTATCATAACTAAAATTGAAAACAAAAATGTGTTAAATGTTGGAAAATTACCACCTATATTTGTGTATAGTGTTTGTATCCTTGATGGAAAAAACATTTTTTAAACAATAAGTAAAGGTCAATAATATCTAGAGAAAATGCACATGAAAGCAATACGAATCCCTATTAAATACTTTGAAAGCATTCCATATCAAATGTATAAAATAAAAGTGAATTATATCAAGTGAAATAGGCAAGCTTAAAAATATAATGCAGATAATGATACAGTTTGGGCAAAAATGCACATCAGAATGGGAAAACTATTAGTAATAGATACAGAGAAATATCTGGTGAATGGGCATCAATAAATTAGTAAAGGTAGTATTTGCATTAAGATGGGCAGGTGAGGGCAAAGCAGAGAGACACAATTTTGGCTTCTAGATACATATTTCTGTATTGTTTGATATTTGCTAAACAAAAAATTATTGCCTGGTGATCTCAAGAATTTATCAAAATAAAGTTTTGTAACCCATGAAAATATTTGTGCTCGGAACTGAAGTCACTGCCTTACACGCACTAGGCAGGCACTCTGCCACTGAGCTACACTGCAGCCCCAAAACAGGAAAATCTCTGAAGCAAGTCACAAAATGGTTGTGTAGAAATACTTTTATTGATTTAGAAACAAGTTCATACACTGTTTCATGAAAATACTAAACTAAAAAGATTTCTTTTAAAATAGAATGTACATGTCCATGATATAAAAATGATACTATCATTTCATGCATTTGCATTTTATAATGTTTTAAATTATGAAGTCATATAAAACATTGAAAACAAAAATGAATGTGAGTTGACTGCTGTAATGTAATGCTTATACATTCATTACTTCAGAGATATGTTCACAATATATTTTTTGGAGAGAAAAAGAAACAAATCAAAATGGGTTTTTGGACATTAGTTCTGTGTATGGGTGTTTCTATGTCCCTAACTCATACTAATTACTCATACACTAACTTTTGTAGATTTTTCTTTAGCTCATATGGGGTTGGATTTGTAAACAATCATATTCAGGGTAAGCATGAATATAAAACGATCATCACCGGTGTGTGCACATTTTCAGAAAGCTGCATTCTCTATGAGGGAATCCTTTTATTTCTTTCACTCCACCCCATTACTTCACTCTTGTAAATCTCCTAGTTGGAATTTTCACACTGCAATTCTAATTCGGATCACTAGGTGGAAACCTTTTTCATTTTCTACAGGTTATTTTTCTCTAGTTGAAAACACGTAATTTTACAAATAGAAACTTCCTCCAAGCAAATGATTAAACAGTAAGTATAATTCTTTTTAATTATACTTAAACCTCAAGATTCAGAGCTTAGAATTAAACAAAAGCCTAAGTTTTCCTCTTTGTCCTGTGAGCTGAGAGCTCATGTATCTTAAGGCTTTATGTTTATGATCCCAATTCTTTTTAAAAATTCACATATATAAAAGGATTGAAAAATATATACATATTTTCATTTCCTTCACACTCTTACATCTGCATCTAATCAATTTCTTAGATATGTAGTGGATGTCTACTGCGTGTCTTGCACTGTCAGCATAATTCTATATGTTTATCTCATATCTCTATCTATCTATAAATCTGCATAACTGGAAGTGTTCATAGACACCAACATGGATGTTTGAGCACATACCAAAGTGTGTGATCTCAAATAGACTCTATTTCAGGCAAGTTTAATCCAGATTTCACCCCGAGACTTAGAAACTCAGCGTATTAACTAAACATTATGTGATTGAGTGCACATAGGGCATTGTCTTGAGAAACACTTTAAACCACTTTTAAACCACTTTCAAACCACTTTCTGCCTTGTTACATAGTGCCAATAAGCTACTACGTTCTGAGAGAGTTCACTGCTGGACAGAATAGAAAATGCAGTAAACCTTGTGTAGTTTTAGTCGTGAATCTTCTCATGGGGTTTTTACATCTTTCCAAATTCTTGGCTATATCAGAAAGCATATGTCGTAAAAATTAAACAGTATGGGAAATCGTGTGAAACACAGGGGACAGAGTATTGACATCTTATCAGTCTAGACTCAGTTAACTGGAAGCTGTGCAATAATGCTTTTCCTCTTTCCCCAGCTCCATTCCACAACCCTCATACAGCAGTGTTATTGAGGCTCACACATAATGGAGATGTGGGCTTATCCCTGCTTGCTATTGCATTTCCAAATATTCTCTTTGGATCCATGCTGTTATGTCCATGTCAGAGGCACCACATTGACAGAATGGAGGCAAAGCTGGAATGGGGAACTCACATATGCTGAGCACTTACTAGAGGGAATACACTGTGAGCCATTTTCAGACACTTTCTCTTTAAGTCCTCAAAGTGATGCTCCCAGGTGGGCATCATTGCTTCAGATATGCACAGGTTCAAATTGCAAAGTACATGCTTCAGGTATTACAGGGGGATGTGAAAGGATGCTGAGGCCACCTTGAAGGGGCATCCATTGGCCAATGCTAGGAAAAATTGAACATCAAAATACATAAGCATATTAACAGAGAGTAGACCTTCGAGAAAAATGGGAATATCTGTCATACTTATATTTCAATAGATACATTAATAGATGAGGGAGAAAATGTATGCTTTCCTCAAATGTCAACTCTAAATTATAGTGATATAAATACATGAATAAAAAATTAAAGAAAAAAGGAAAGCCAGCTAATAATTCTGGAAGGAATCATTGAACTAGAAAAGTAACACTTGCTGGCTATTGTACTAATAAGTGATTCAGGCAAGAATCAGAAATGGATGCTTAGTCTGTACCAAATCCCACAGCAGTCGCTGAGTCACCATGGCAACCACACTGGCAAAGGAAAGCTGGGTAAAAGAAGCTGTAACCTAGGAACCGAATAAGACAAACACGCAAATATAGGCATTCTTCTTTTCTGTACCCCCATAAACAGGCTTGTGCCCCTGCTCCCTTGCCTTTAGACACAAAGTAGCTCCAGAACATCTTTGTAGCAGGACACTGCACTGTACTTCTTGAAACCAGGAGGGTCTCATCTCTCTGCTTCATGAGAGTGCCCAGCACTGAGACCCAACGCAGGAACAAGGCAACATGGTGTATTAAAAAGTGGCAGCAACAGAAGAATGCATATTAAAAACTCAAATTCCTAGGAAGAATTCTAACCAAGTGCATATTTCAACAACTACCTGAGAGATACATGGGAATCATCATTATATAGGTGTTATCACTGAAGGATCCAGCAATTCTTTGAGTGAGGATTATTTCCTCCTGTACATGGAAAAGTAGCTTCAGATTCTCTGGAGTGGAACACTGTACTCTCTGGAGCCAACAGTGCCCCACATCTCTGTCCCTCCCAAGAGAGATGGGCACTGAGGGCCAAAGTGGGAACAATCCCACTTGAATATGGGGTTACTTCATCTCCCCGTACCCCAGGGATGCTCAGTCCCCATGGTGGGGTACTCACACCCTCAGCTGAGTCCAATTCCTGAAGGTGGGCCTTTTCGCTTCTCATCAGGCAACCAAAGTCACTATTTTAAAAAAATTTTAAAAGCATATTTGATGACTCCAGGTTACTATGGCAACCTGTATACATGTGCTGGTTCCACACTCAGACAATGCCTGTGCACAACCTTCCTCTTTGTTCCTTTGTCTCTCTGAAAGTGAAACCACCTCACTGTTCAGATGGCTACAGGAAAAAGCATGTTAACTAGAGTAGCTAGACTGGGCCTCAAGCAATTGGTAGAATTCTGCCCAGATTGTTGGAACAAAGCACGACCTTGTTGTCAGAGATTTTATTTATTCAAAAGTGAAGAAGCAAAAACATTATCAGTACACAGAGAAACAGGGAGTTAGTTATTACAGGGCTCCAGTTGAGAAGCAATTCTATTGCCAATGAACTTGCTCTTTCAGTAGTTACAGTAGGAGGCTCATTGTGTGTCTGGCTATCTGTCTTCCTGGGTTCAGTTGCTAGTCTGATCCATCCATTTTAAAATTTCCGAAGAGTGCTTCACCTCATGTTTTTGCATTCCTTGAAGATTATTACCAGAACTAAATTTCTTTAAAGTTTGTCAAAATATGATGTTCTAATTTCATAATTATCCATTAGCTGATATTTTTTTTATCCAAGGAACTTTCCTTCATCAACTCTTAGCTTAGGTATACACAGGAAGGGTATGATAGAATGATTAATTTGTAGTATTTCCACTCCAGAATAATAGATTCTTTTTCTAAGGGCCTCAAAAGGTAAACAGTGAGCTTTTCTTTTTTTTTTTTTTTTTCTTTTTAGGATGCCACTAGAAATACATAATTATGTATTTCATGTGTTTTGATTGCTGTCATCATTTTATTTAATATTCAAATTGCTCTATATTTAGACAGTGGGAGTCTCTTCAGGTTGGCCTAAATATCTTTATTTTTTACGTGTTTTAAAATTAGTTTTTATTTTTGAAATTTATTTGAAACTAATACCTAAAAACCTATATATTAATGAGGTTTTATCATTTCCTTTTTTTGTCTTTTTGAGACAGGGTCTCACTATGCACTCCAGACTGGCCTTGAGCTCACTTTGTAGCCCACACTGGTCTCAAACTCACAACAATCCTCCTGCCTCAGCCTCTCGGAGGATGTATCTTTTTGGCATGCTTTCTGGTATGATAGTTAGGTTTAGACACATCTATAACAAACACTAGCCTAGCTTTGAAATAGTCCTTTTCTCCAAGGAAGTTTGGATTTTTTGACTGTGAACATAATTTACTAAGTAGTGGGGTTTGTCTTTGCTGTACAGTTCATCATTATTTTTTATTTTGGTAGTGAATACAGCTAGTAAATAGGTATCATATTTACAGAGAGTACATAACTGTTTCCATCTCCACTGTTTTTCTGCCCTGGAGTGACTCAATTTTTCAACTATATTTTAAATTTAAATTTAAATAGTCACGTGTGGCTTAATGGCTAGTGTATTATAAAGCAAAAGAACCCTTTTCTGCCATCTTTTTCAGTTAACAAGGTATTGTAGAGAGTACTTTAGAGCATATTAGACAGAGAGCTTTTATTGATTTTATTTATTTATTTCATTAAGTACTAGGGATTGAACCTGGGCCTTGTGCGTGCGGTAACCACATACTACAACTGCGTTATGACTCCTCTCCAAGAATTCATTGCTTTTAACAACCACATGATACTTTCTGATGTGGATATACTTGAGGTTATTCAACTATCTTCCTACTGATAAACACCCATCTTGTTTATAATTTTCTGCTGTTATGAGTTGTACTGCCTATACCTTTCTGTCTTTTGGCTTTTTTCTTTGGAATAAATTCTTAGATGGGTGACTGCTTGTACCAACAGTAAATTCCTATGAAATTTTACTATATAGCATCATGCATTCAATCTAGAGATTATTCTGTCAAGCCAGTTACTGTATCATAGTGGAAAACATTATTAGAGCAGTGAATTTCATAAGTGTATGCCCATTGTCACACTTCCTTTTCTGTGACGTTAGCTTCTTGATTGGAAGAGATGCTTGTGTAGGCAGCCACATTGAACAAAAAATAATTTCATGTTTTCCCTAGATTCAGAGAGGTTTATCCATATGTCTCTTACTCAGACTTCTTTGAGGTCAATTTTTCATTTATGTTCCTTTCAAATTCTGCTCATTCAGCAAAACTATTGTCTAAAAATCAGGACTTTCACTTATCAGACTTTTGGCAATTCTTTTAGGACTTGAAAATGTGCTGCTTCTTTTTGATCAAGTAGTTTCTGGTGAGATATTTGCTGTCCTTCACGTTATTTTTTCCTATTGATAGCAAGTTGTTTCTCTCCTCTAGCTCTCACGACTTTTTCTACTCCTTTAGTTTTCTTCTGTCCATCTAGGATAACAATGACATTAACACTAGATAATTTATTTGTTAGCATCACAAAGGTCCATAAGACTTTGTTCTTATTTTTTCTATTTTTCTCCATTGTTCTGATTGGATAATTTCTATTGCTGTCTATTCAGTCTCACTGTGTTTTTTTCTGCTCCCTCATGATCTCTTGTTGGGTCCATTTTTTTTTTTGGTTATTGTGTGTTTTATTTTGGTTATTGTGTGTTTTATGTGATAGTTAATTTTATGTGTCATCCTGCCTGGGCCATGTTGACCAGATATGTGGTTAAATATTTCCCTGGAAATTTCTGTGAAGGTTTTTTAAAAAATAAGATTAACATTTAAAATGATGGGTTTCAGTAAATATTACCTTCCACAATGAGAATGAGGCTTATTTAATCACCTGAAGGCCTCAATAAAATATATTTTTACCTCCTCTGAGCAAGAAATAATTCACCAGAGACTTCTTTGGACTTTAATTGAAACCCTCCTTGGGTCCCCTGCCTGCTGCCCTACTCTGCATAATCATGTGATCCAATGCCATAAAATACATCACTCTCCTGTGCTGGCTCTGTTTCTCTGAAAATCCCTAATATATTTCAGTTATAAAATTTCCACTTGATACTCCTTTATATCGTGAATGCCTTTCCTGAGGCTGCTTTCCATTTGTTTCAAAAAAGCTTATAAGAGGGGCTGGGGATTTAGCTCAGCAGCAAAGTGCCTTCCTGGCAAGCGCAAGGTCATGAGTTCAGTTCCTGGTACTGGAGAAAAACCAAAAAAAAAAAAAAAAAGCTTATATTTACTAAGTCACTGTTTTTATGATGACTTCTTTAAAACGCTTGTCATACAGTACCAATATCCATAACATCTTGATGTTGTGTGGTAATCATTTTTTCTCATTTTGGTTAATATTTCCCCAAATTCTTGGGTGGAAGAGGGATTTAAGCTTGTATCCAGGATATTTTGGATATTATACTCTGAGAGTCTGGATCATTTTTAAATTGTATGTTTTAGCAAGACTTATTTAACAGCATGCCAGTGGAGGAATGGAGTTACTACAACAGCTAGATAAGGAAAAACATTCAGGTTCCCCCAGTTACCTTTTGTGTTACTACCCCAGTAAATGGGGATGGAAATTCAGCTAATCAGATGAGTGTCAAATGCATGCTCCCCTCTAAGTCTTTGCTTGCGTACTGGTGCCGGAGCTATGTTTCATTGTCTGGTTCTTGGCTAGAGTGGGGCGGTTTTGTTCTGAACACTTTACTTCTTATTAGATGCCCCTTTTCTGGATCTTTTCTAGCTACAGATTTCCACAATCTTATATTTGTTTTACATACAATACCCAGGGATTTTAACTGTACCTAGTAGGAGTAAGAGGGTGAAGCGTTTTCATTCTTTCTGGTCACTCAAACAGAAATCATTTCCTTCTTCATCTAATATAAGTAAAATTTTCATATTAGCCCCTCTCACTTCCTTAAATAAAAGTGCTTTTTACCTCTTTGTGTCTACTGACTTTTTCACTTAGTCTGAAACCCAGAGATCTCTCCATAGCCTCATCTTTACACTTTATGTAGTTCACACTGCTATGTAGTATAGAACAGTTCACTCATCCATTACACAATGGATGTTTAGGTTGTTTCTATAATTCTGCTCTATGACAAATTTTATATATATAATATAAGCTTTTATTACATTACCAGTATGTCTTTAGGAAATATGAGAGTAAACACATGTTATATCTGGATGTCTCCCTGATGCCTCATAAGATCATAAGAAGGACACTTGGAAGGTGACCTAACTATGGGGACATTACAGCTGACTTGCTGCGAGGAGGTGGGGCATGTTTAGAAGAGGCAGGTCACTGTGGCAGTGACTCAGAAGTTTGTATCTCCCTTCCAATTCCTCCACTGACTCTCTGTTTTCTGGATGCCTTGGCATGAGCAACACTTCCTCTGCCACAGCCCTCTGCTGTGCTGTTCTGCCTTGGCCCCAGCTGACTCTGGACAATAGCAGCAACCCAAAATAAACCTCTCCACTTTTAAGTTATGGATGTCAGATATTTTATCTCAGTAGCAACAAGAGTGACTAAGACAACACACAATCACACAATCATATCATATCTATCTGTCTATCCATTTATCTAGTCAGTCCTCTATATCTGCATGTTCTGTGTCTGTTGATTCAACCAACCATGCTTTATTACATTAAAATAAAATTGCACCTATACTGAATATGCAAAAATTGTTTTCTTGTAATTATCTCCTAATCAGTACATTATAACATAGTATTAGTCATTATAATTAATTGGGATAATTTAAGATATATGTGATGCTATATATAGAAAATATGCAGTACTATGCTGTTTTGTCTAAGAGACTTGAGCACATGCAGATTTTTATCTGAAGAGAATCCTAGAGGCAATCTCTCATGGATACTGATACCTGTGTGTGCACATTTGTGCATGTTTCTGGAAATAAGATTTCTGAGTCGAAGTGTAGTAGTATAAATAATTTTGTTACATATTATCAAATTCTCTTCCAGAGTGGTACTCTGAGTTCCCTATGTCTAATATAAAAATATCAGTGTTTATAAAAAATAAATTTATTAACAAACCTGGCTGCTAAAAACCCAAAATCAGTTTTACAGGAACTAAAGTATTGTTTATACTGTGCTTTTTCCAAAGTGCTAATGAAAAACCCAGTCTTGCTTCCTCCAGCTTTGGGTACGAATTTCCGCTATTTGGTTTATGGCTACATTGCTCCACATTCTTGGTCAGATTGCCTTCTTCTCTCTGTCTGTGCCAAGTCTGTTTGACTCTTTGTTATAAGGATACTTGGGATTGCTTTAAAGCCCATCTGGATAATCACACATAATCTCTCCCTTTCAAGATCTTTAACCACACCTGTGAAGACTTTTTCCACATATATAATATTTTCAGGTTCCAGGAATTAGTACCTGAAGTCACCGGAGTCAGTAGTAATTAAATGAATTACAGTGATTGTACCATTTGCATACTTGTGGGTAGTATTTGCGAACACTTATTTTTCCCTTCATCAACAACTAAATGCATTGAAAAAATATTGATTTGTCAATGTAATTGTTGAGAAATAGTATCTTTCTGTAGCTTCATCTGTATCTTTTTTACTTAAATTTGAATATTTCCCATTTTTCTCTTGTATCTCTTTCTAATACATCTTTGGTAGTATTTTTTAAATTCTTGTATATTGAAAAATTTTACTATGTAAAGGTTATTTGCATTTTGTTAAGAATATTGGTTGGAAATTAGTTTACCAGGGTCTTTTTCACCAAATAACATTCAAAATTTTTTTTTACCATGCAATGTTCTTACTGCGATTATTATATAGTCAAGTTTATCAATCTTTTTCATTAATACTCTTGGGTTTTGAGTCATAAGAAAGTTTCTTCCTTTCTCACACTGTATAGGAATTCACTAATGCTTTCTTTTAATACTGGTATAGACTTTTAAAAAACTAAATCTGAATCTTTTGGAATTTATAGAGTTGTAAGATGGAGAAAGTGATGGCTTCATATATTTTTAGTTTTATAGTTATCTAGTTATTACAACACAATTCTGTAAATCACACATTATAGCTCTGCTGCATTGCAATACTGACTTAGTTATATTCTCAATTTTCAAATATAATTGAGTCAAAGTTAATATTTTCTATACTGTTTCATTAGTTTTTCTATCAATTAATGGGCTAATGTCAAACTTTTATGTCATGTATACTTTATGATATGCTTTCTTATCCAATAGGACTAGCTGCTAATCCATCCCATCAATCTACTTTTAGGGGTTTTATGTGATTATTTTTGCTGTTTATTCTGCCAAATGAATTTGGCAATCAGCTTGTCTAAATCCATTTAAAATTTTTCATTGTGATCATATTAAATCAGTAAATTCTTAGAGAAATTGAGGGGCTGGGGATTTAGCTCAGTGGCAAAGAGCCTGCCTGGCAAGCGCAAGGTCGTGAGTTCGGTTCCCGGTACCAGAGGAAAAAAAAAAGAGAAATTGACATCTCAATAACATTGAGTCTTCTTATCCAAAAAGCAGTATTTGATTTTCTATTGATTTAAGTACATTTTTGTATTTTATATAGGTAATAGACATTAT
This sequence comes from Chinchilla lanigera, assembly GCF_000276665.1. Lineage (NCBI taxonomy): Eukaryota > Metazoa > Chordata > Mammalia > Rodentia > Chinchillidae > Chinchilla > Chinchilla lanigera. The sequence goes on from NW_004955503.1 coordinate 8,170,840, forward strand.
TTCTTACTTTTATCTGCAGATTGTTTCACTGTTTGTGCTCTTATAATATAAAACATAAACAATAATTTAAGAATAATACAAATTTATTTGTTAGTGGTTGTGGAAACTAAAAATCTAAGATCAAGGGCCAGCAGGTTTGATGTTTGTCAAAGGCATAGACTCTTGGCATCAAAGCATCCAAAAAGGTGAAATACATAGTAATCAATCTAACAAAGGTAGTAAAAGATTTATATATTGAAAATTACAGTACTCTGATAAAGGACATTGACAAGGATATCAGAAAATAGAAAGATGTCCCTTGGTCATGGATGGGAAGAACCTACATAGTGAATACAGCCATAGTCCCAAAATTGTTATACAGCTTTAATGCAATTCCAATCAACATACTACATAGTTAATCTCACAGAACTAGAGAAAACTTTCCTAAAATCCATTTGGAACCAGAAGAGACCTGGAATAGCAAAGGCAATCCTCAGTAACAAAGGCAAGGAAAGAGGCATCACAATCCCTGACTTTAAATTATACTACAAAGCTACTGTGATAAAATTAACTGAGTATTAGAAAAAAGAAAAACAGACCTGAGGACCAGTAGAACAGATTAGAAGATGCAGACACAAGTACAAACTCACTCAGCCGCGTTATCTTTGACAAAGGGGCCAAACATTTTCACTGGAAGAAAGACAGCCCTTTTAATAAATGGTGCTGGAAAAACCGGCTCTCTATGTGCTGAAGACTAAAACTAGACCCATGTCTATCACCGTGCACTGAAGTCAAAATAGATCAAATATCTGAATATTAAAACAGAAACACTAAGTCTACTGGAAGAGAATGTAGGTAGAAATCTTTAAAAAATAGGTGTGACAAAGAGTTCATGAACAAAACCCAGACCACAGGGAAAATACTTCAAAGAATCAACAACTGGGATCTCATCTTATTAAAAAGTTTTTGCACATCAAAAGAAATCACCAACAGAGTGAAAGACAACTCACAGCATGGGAAAAAATTTTAGCCAACAGTCCATAAGACAAAGGACTTCTATCTAAAACATATAAAGAATTTTTAAAAATCAGACCCCCTAGATTCAAAGACCTAATCAAAAAATGGGCATCTGAAATGAATATACACTTCTCAGATGAATAAATACAAATGGTAAATAAATATATTAAAAAATGTTTAATATCACTGGTCATTTGAGAGATGCGAATTAAAATAACACTAAGATTGCATCTCACCCCAGAAAGAATGGCTATCATTAAGAAATCAACCAATAACAATTGGAAGGACTGTGGGGAGAAAGGAACCCTTCTCTACTCTTGGTGGGAGTATAGACTGGTACAACCACTGTGGAAATCAGTGTGGTGATTCCTCAGAAAACTGGGATTTAGAGGTCCCATTGAACCCAGCTATTTTCCTTCTGGATATATTCCCAGAAGATCTGAAAACATCATATCACAGAGATATATGTGCACCTATGTTTATCACAGCAGACTTGTTAACCACAGAGAATGCTATCTTCAGTTTCTGGCATGAGATCAAACCAATCCCTGAACCTGATACCATTCTTCTGATATGAGATCAAGACTAGTCTTGCACCTGGTACCAATCTTCTGGACAAAAGGTCAAGATTTTTAGTGGGATGACCTAGACCTAATATCAGAATGGGGGATATAAAAGATAGTGGCCATTAAGCTCATGCCTGCTGTGAGCCCTTTCACTGGCCCACCTTGCATTCTCTAGGGCATACTTTTCCTACTTTAACTGGCCCACATTCTCTCTCCAGGCCACTTATTTTCAGAGCACCCTTTCTTCATGAGAGCTTCTTTTGTTGTTTTTCTTCATTTGCCCTAAATAAATGTGAAACTCTCACACTCATAAATTGTCCTATCCAATTCTTTGAATGGAACAGTAACAGCATGGGAAGGACTACTCACGATAATATCTGCTTACTAGATTCTGTGCTGGGGACTTTAGAATATTTTTACATGATTTCCTGAATTGGAACTAGAATGCAGGCCGGCTAAATCTCAGATCTGTGTTCATCTCATGAATTTGCGCTAGCTGACTTCTGAGGTGAGACAGCTCTGGTTCTAGACATCTTGGAGACAGTTTCCTCATTTCAAGAAAGAGAATTGACACCAGCACCTTATACAGTGGTCCTGTGATGGACCGCTATCTTGTGTGTGTGTGAAAGATGACCGCTATCTTGTGTGTATGTGAAACTCGTCTTGGGCAAATAGAAGCCCTTCATGTTAATAAAATCATGTGGATCATGGAAACAGAGAGATTAGGCAATGATGCCTTTTCCCCAGATCGCAGAGTGCTCCACACATGTCTCAGTGTGTGGGGGCAGGAGTGGCGGTGGGGCTTGGTAGAAGAGGGGTAAGGCCGCTTCTGAGAGTATTTTGGAAGTATGATTTTTATTCACTTTCCAAATAAATCCAGCATTACCTGTGACTGTTCTTCCTGCCAGCGTCTATATTTGGCTCTGAGCCTCTGTTGCTAAGCAACAGCCTGCCTCTGAGCTCAGAGCATGAGGCAGCAAAAGGTGTCTGGGCAGCTGTGTCAATAGGCTCCTGGAGAGAAGATGACAGAGTGATGATAGGGAGAATGTGTAGGCAACTTGCAGAGGCACGAGGTCTTGGAGTCTTAGGGTCCTGATCTCTGGGAGGGAACATATCTACAGTGTGGATAGGTTAGCTAACATTGTGAGGGAACAGACCAGGTAGAGTATATGGGCAATTAACAAAGTATATGGTGTCAATATAAAAAGATGCTTCTGTTTACTTTTTTAAAATACATAAGAAGTTTTGAAGCAGCATTGGCTGTATACTCACCATTCTGTTTCTTGAATTATTCCAAAGAATAGCATAGATTTTCTCATTTCAAAAGTTAGGGTTATTAATTTGTGAGAAGGGAGAACCAAAACCAAAATTAACACAGACACTCTTCTAATTTGCTGCTTTAGGCACTCCAGATGGAGACTGATCAAGAGTGATGGGAGGGAGATGGGGGCCTGAGTTTCATGGTATCAGCTGTGGCCTTGTTGAAATTTCTACCTGGTGGCATCAACCCCTCTATAGCTATCATTTTGGGACATGTCTAAATCCAAGAATAGGAAATATAGGTTCTACCTAAGATGAAGATAAAGCTGCACCAGGGAGTGTGTGCATGGGGATGGATTTGGAAACCTAGTAACACACACACAACTTTGTTATGCTTCAACCATAGAAATCCACACACTCACATACATAAATACACTAAAGCAATTGTACTACGTTAAAGCAATTCTTTTAACCTGCTTCTCCCATTAAAATGTACATTTTGTATATATTTTGAAAATAGTGTGTATGTGCACATGCCAATATTCTCTCCTTAATCACACTTAGGCTCATTTGAACTCTCTTTTTGACTTGATCTCATCCTGGCGTCCTTTTCCTTCACCTATCAGAGCAAGTTTTAGCATAGAGCCAGGTTAAGTTTATCACCCTTTCTTTGATGTATGATCGTTCTTGATATATTGCCTAGTTCCTCATCTCCCACCGTGGATACCTGATAACTTTGGCTTACCTTTAGGAAGAATACTTTTGCATCAAATCAGCAAGAATCCCCTCACTCTGCTCTGTGGTAGAATAATCCACATTTGTCCTTATATTTGAGTTTCAGCTCAGTACTACACTGCAGCCTTTTTTCCTATTGCAATAATACTGAATAAAATATGTCTTTATTGCTTTTAACTACTGTCCACTTGTTTCTCATTGACATGTACTAAATCTCTAAATCAATCTGCTTACAAATTTGTTCAAGTTATTATTTTGTTATTTTTCCAGATTTATAACATTTTAAAGAATAAGTGTATATGTATTTATACAATGAAATTATAATGTAATTAAATTGTATCTCTTAACTTCCTGATCCTTATCCTCCAATCTAAGGGAAGCTTCTGTCAGTAGATTGGTACATATTCTTGAAATGTGCTTATCTGCAGGTGGAGTATTGATTTTTATTTACATATGCTCAAATATATATTCACATATTCTCCAAAATTATACTCCCATGATACCTACTCATTTTAGCTGGTTTATTTTTAATATCTCAATTATTATTTACAGTTTTTTACTTCTGGATTTGGTATGTTACAATTTGATTTTTTGTGCATATATATTTTATGTGAATTCTCATTGCTGATATTTGTGTTTAGTAAATGTGCTTCACACTTCAAGCATTTCAACTTTACTTTTTATGTACAATTCCTAAATAACTTCACTTGAATTTTCATACAACTTTCACCTTTTTGTCGTTTTGAAAGTGTTTTTAAATTTCTATAATGTTTTAATATTAAACATAAATTCATTGCGATTGAACTTGAGCAATACACTGGGGAGCATCAAGTGCCAAGACCCTGGATATTAGCGACATCAAAGTCCTGAAGGCTTCAGAGCACAATGGGAAATAGTTTACAGAGTAATTCGAGGTTTAATTACACATAAGTTTACAAGGCTGTTCAGTTTTTTGCTGAATTCTAGTCTGCACATTGGAGGTAATGTAAGAAGTATAGCTGCTGGATTAAACAAGATAAAATGTAACCTACATTTTATTAATAGTAACTTTATGATGTTATTATGCTACTGAAAGTCTCCTGTAAAAGAGTCAAAATTGTTCCAAGCCATGGTCACCTACTCAGAATTCAACATGTTCATATTATGCTTACATGGTGGGCTTTCTTTCTAAGAAATGAGGTTTTATCTTAGAGCACGATGATATTCCAAAATGATTTTATGAATCTCTTACACATCTGAATTTCCTAATATTTCTAAAATTAGCATAAGATACTGTAAAGATAATAAAGATCATGTAGTGCTGCTTGTTAATTTTGAAATATTACAGACTTTCAAAGATGTTGTAAATAATATAATAGCTGTGAACATAGGGTAAGACATAAAATGTTGCAACTAGAGTTCTTACTCTTCTTGAATTGTACTTTCCCTTCTCTCAGAGCTAACCACCCTGTTGAAATTCATTTCTATGATTTATACTTTCAGTACCAATTACTGTATCTCTAATCAGAATGTATTCTTTTGCATATTTGTAACTCTACATATGTATTGGAATTCTTTATACAGGAGTTCTTATGTCCCTGAAACCAGCATTCCACGTTATGCTTCACAGATGCTTCTGTAGGTTTATTATGGTAGATATACATTCATTTTTCCACCACTGTATATTATTTCATTATATGAATATGCCACAATGTGTTTTTCTCAGTAACCTACCATTATTGATGGATAGTTTCCTCCTACAGATTTATTATCATAAATGCTGTGACAGTGACTATTCATCTAATTTGTTTCCTTGAGTTCTCATGATAGATGATTTTCAGCTTGTATACCAAGAGTTTAATTACTAGGTCATAATGTAGTATCACATTTGGGTTAACCAGATATTTTACTAGATGCTGCTGTCTTGTTCTGCAAATTGCTATACACTCACCAGTGATATTGATCAGTTCCCTGTGCCTGAGTGATGCGTCTGAAGAAGATAGTTTTTCTCCTAGGTCTGAACATAGGCCCTGGAGTCAGACAAATAGTGACGTGACACTGATTCTTGATCTTTATCTTTCTGATGTGTCAAATGAAATCCTGATTCTAACTCAAGGAAAATTTGTAAAGGTTCAGTGAAAACCTTGGTCAAGATCTCATTTGGTACATCTTCCATAAGGGCAATGTTTGCTTTCTTCCCATCATATTTGCTTTGATCCTTAACAGAGAAAAAATTGGGAAGGTACCTTTAGATTTGCTATGTATAGGACCACATCATCTGTGAGTAGAGACAGTTTTAGCTTCTCCTTTTCAATGTGGATGCCTTTTATTTATTTATCTTGTAGAATTTCTCTGGCTAGAATTTCCAGCACAATGTTAAGTAGCAGCGGTGCAGTGGACAGCCTTTTTCTGTTAGTGATCTTAGGGGGAAAACTTTTGGTCCTTTTACCACTGAGCAGGATAAGCACTGTGGATTTTTAATAAATGCTTTTTAATCATGTTAGGGAGAATCTCTTCTGCTGTCACATTTCTGAGTGCATTTGTACTGAAAGGATGTTGTTTTATTGAATGTTTTTCTGAAACAATTGAGGTGATCTAGTATTTTCCATTTTTCTATTAATATAGTGTATCACAGCATTTGATTTTAGGATTCAACCACTGTTTCATTTATGGGATAGATCTTACTGGGTTATAAAGTACAAGTCATGTAATGTCTGGCCAGATTCAGTTTTATAGTATTTTGCTGAAGATTCCTACATTTAAACTCATAAATGATATTAGGCTATACTATTGCTGTTTAGGATTGATTTTCTTCTAATAGAATGAGTTAAGTGCTTCCTCTTCTATTATTTTTGGAAGAATTTCAGAAGGATTAAGATTGTTTCTCCTTTAAACATTTGGCATATTTCATCAATAAAGTCATCTGATCATGGCCTTTTTTGTTCTGACGTTTCTGATTACTAATTCCATCTCCTTTACTTGTTATAAATCTATAGAGACTGAGATCTTTTTCATTTGTTCTTGAGTCAATTGTGGTCATTTGTGTTTTTCTAGAAATTTGTCCATTTCACACAGGCTATTTAATTTTTAGCATACTGTAGTTCATGGTATTATTTTTTAATCCTGTTTATTTTGATAAGGTAACAGCAGTGTTTCCATTGTACTAAGGATTTAATTATTGAAAGATTGTCTCTTTTGGCCTTAATCAATTAATTCTCAATTTATTTGAACATCTCAAAGAACCAATTGTTGGCTTTGTAGATTATATTGTTTTTCTAGTCCCAATCCTTTCAGCTCTGCTGTAATTATAACAATTCCTTTCTTTCTGCTAGGTTTATATTTAATTTGCTATTCTTTTTAGTAATTCTTTATGATATATAGATTACTTATTTGAAATATTTGTCTTCTTAATGTACTCATTTCCAGCTATATGTTTTTTCCAAGCACAGAATGAGATAAATATCATCTATTTCAATTTTCTGTAGGTTTTATTTTATCATTTTGCTGTGCTCATCTATTTTTTAAGACTATGTTTACTCTAGATTTCCCTTCCAAGTCCTTCATTATAGTTCTCATCTCTTATTTACCTGAGAAATTATTTCTTTTTTTTAATTTCCTCTACAGCCTCATATATAAGATTTTTGTTTTGTTTCCTGTCATTCCAGAAAATTCAGGTGGGTAGCTTCTGATTTCCTCTGTCCTGATCTTCCTTGGATTTGTACTGGTTGTGCTAGAAGTCTGAGGTTGCATGTTGCTTTTGTGTCTTGTCATTTTCTATACTTAAAATATTAATTTGTTTTCTGTGTTGCTTGTATTTTTCTTATGTTTGGTAGCTTTATCACTGATATCAAGGCTTCTCTAGGAAATGACTGTTTCTCTGAGGTGTCTTTTAGATGCAGCTAGATGTTGGTCTTTGTGTCTGTCCTAAGATCCTAGCTTCACATTCTATTAGGGATGAAGAGTTGTTATCTATTTGTGTCTGCACTCAGTCATTTGATACGGGACTACGGGGATGGTTATGTATTGAGGCCCTGGCCTAGGACTAATAATCTCTTGCTCGGAGGTGTGACGACAGAATAAAAATACAGATATGATATATGTTTCAGTTACAAGTGGCAACACGATGGTCAAAGCCCAATATGGACTAATATCATGAGGCACGGAGTCCTTGGCCTTTATTAGATGCACAGCTTGATTGGAGGGCATGCTGGTGGGTGGCAGGAAGCACTGGGGGTGAACTGCTGATATGGTCAAGGTTCAAGAATTGAGGAGCAATACATTTTTAAAAGCATACAGGAACAAATCATGGTTAACTAGTAACCTGATTGCCTGCTAACTGCTACTACAGGGCTAGAAGGAATTTGCAGGTGTCAAGTCCTCAGCTCCCATGTTATCTTGATTTGAGGCACCAGAACTTCACAAACTGTTTGCTAGTCTCAGCTCTGGCCATTGGCTTAAAAATTAATCAGTCTTTAAACCAGCCATGGGTCTCACCACAGGTCACATAGACCTAGGACAGACTCTCAATTTATTTTTGTGCCAATTCATTAATATTAATTATTGCTTGCTCTGTACTGTGTCAAGCTGGTCCTCAGCAGCTATGACCTCAGATTACTGCACTGTCATACAAGAGTGAACAAATGATTATAAGAAGTATGTCATCCTGGGTAAAGTAGTACAATTAGTGATAACAATATCATCAAGCACAGCCTAGAAACTGACAATCTGTGGTAACTGTTTATTTGGTATCTCTAAGCATAAGAGCAAGATCTATTGTTAAATAACAAAGTCCAACATAATCCAGAAACTTGTATACAGTGAATTTTCTGCTTGGGAGAGTGATTTTATCCTGTGGAGAAGGGGGATTAAACAGGAATAGGGGACAAAACAAAGCAATAACTAAAGAGAAATATACTAGAAGCAAGGCTGCAGGACAAAGGATGATTACCCAAACTTTGGGAAGCTGGAGAAGAGGAGAGGAGAGAAAGAGTGAGGGAGAAAGCAAAAGAACATCGAGGCTAACCAGAAAGACTAGAGACAATGTTCATTCACATAAAGATATCAGAAAATCAAGAAATAGCATTGAGGAAAGAAAGGGACAGGGCAGAGAAAAGTAATCAAAGAACAAAAGTCCAAGCCTAAACAACCTCCCCCCAATAAAGGAAAGCAAAAAAGAATTTCTGAGTTGTGAGTGTATTTTTGTAGCTGTGTTGTTGCCTGTCTTAGAGTTTCTTGGCACCAAATGTTTACATACTTTCATATTTTGATTTCTCTTCCTCTTTCTCAGGGCCTGGACATCCTTCCTCAGGACAAAGAAACCTAAGAAAGGATTTCTAACAAGTGCTGAAACATTCCAGAAGGTTCTTAATGATGTACTCAAACCCAGGTACTTCCCCCTTTCCCTTTATTCTTGCAAGGCTCTCTAGCTTGACATTTTCTGAGCTACATCTCTGGCTGTAACCAGTAGAAGCATCTATTTATCCTGACTATTTTCTTCATAATCTCATTACAGTGACCTATTAAACTTTTGCTATTTACTTTATATTTTTCAGTTTTGATTTTTGTGTTCTGTCCCCGTGATAGGGTGGAGTTGATTTCAGACACGTGACTAATTTCAGAACATTCTGTTTACTTTATCCTAACTTAGGAAAACTTTACTATGACATGAATTAATAATGTTGTTCATGGGGGGTTCATCCCTATTCCAGAGTACTCACTTCTGCTTCGTGTTTCTCCAAGTAGAGTCTGAATGATTGCACAGATGCTTCTGTGCCTCATTAAGCCTTAGCAATGTAAGAAACCTCGTGATTCTGAGACCAGAGTCCCTTTGTAAGTAATACGTGAAAATACAGGTGTAATGTAAGTACAGCACCTGGTGATACAGTAGGCACTCAGAGTTCACTCGGTTTGCAGAATTAACGAATATAGTGTAATATAATCTGCACAAAACCTGGAATGCAGAGTTACCTGTATTTGTAGCAAGAAGTACGCGGATCCCAAGAGTTTCAACTCTAGTTGGCTTTCTCTACATGGATGGCTCAGTTGGAAACATCTCCCAGATGTAGAGAACTCAGAGGGGACAATAAGAACGGGAAATTAAGTTTCCAATCACCCCCAGGTCTCTCCTCACTATGACCCTGGGAGTAGAATTTCCTGTAAGGACTCTATCTTGGTAGTATAGCTCTGAAAAAGTGATATGAAGGAAAATATAACTCCCAACCTGCTGGATATCAGATATGCTGAGTTGGTGTGCCCCAAAATTGAAGAATGAATTCTGAAGAACAACGGAAGTTAAGAGTATGAAAGATTTATTGAGAGATAGCTCCTGTGAGACAGGAGGGGACCTGAAAACTTTTCTAAACATGTTTTATCTAGCAAAATCACAAGTTGCATACAAAACCGCAAGGTAAATACAACATAGATCAAACTATAATCAATCAATAAGATTACAAGTACAGCCACTTAGCTAATATTGATCCAATAGAGAAACATATGACATAGCAAGTGTACATGAAAAGAGCAAAGGTATTTTGGGGAAAGGATGGGTCCAGATGCTCTGGTCACCTGTGCAGGTGACTGATGTTTACCTGGACTTTACTGGACCAGGTGCCAGTTATAGTACAATTCCAAGTTACTGCTTATCCCTTAGGGGAGGCATGTAGGTCTGGTCATCTTTATTTTGAGGCCTGGTCTTCTTCAGATATACCTCTAGTGGCAATTCTTTTTTTTTTTTTTTTTTTTTTATCATTTTGAGACAGGGTCTCGCTATGCAGTTCAGGCTGGCCTTGAGCTCACTTTGTAGCCCAGGCTAGCCTCGAACTCACAACGATCCTCCTGCCTCAGCCTCCCGAGTGCTGGGATTACAGACATGTACCACCATGTCCGGCTTTTTCTAGTGACAATTCTGATGTATTTTTCCTTCTGACTTCCTTGACAGCCCAGTCCCTCTCTGACTGTATATTAAATTCTAAAAGTGCCTTCCTATTGTATTCCTCAGCAGCTTCCCTAATCTATTTCAAACTCCCAAATTCAGACTACACAGATTCTCTTCAGAAGAACCCTGTGAACACTGGTAACAAGACACTGTCTTCAGGATTCACCGTGTACACATCATGCATCTTGATCCTTTTTACTTCCACTTCCCTTCCCCCATTCTTCTGTCTCTCTCCATCCTCAGATCTCCTTTCTATCTCCTCAAATTCTATTTTCCTGTATCCTATTTTTCTTTCATTTTGCTCTTTAAATTATATATTGAGTTTCTCGTATAAGAGAAACGGTCTGATTTATTGCACCATCATTATGGATTCAAAGTACATCCATTTTCCTACAAATGACTCAATTTTATCCTTCCCTGTGGCTGTCCATTCATCTGCTGATGCAGATATAGTCTGCTTCCATAATTTAGCTATCACAAATTATGCTGTTTTGAACATAGGTATGCATGAATGCATGTAATATGATGTTTTAAACTCTTTTGTTAAGACATGCAGAAGAGGTACAACTGGGTGAAATGGAATTCCTATCTTTGATTTTTTGAGGTCTCTTCATACTGATTTTCATAGTGCAAGGACTCTTCTACACTCCTGTCAACAATGTAGAAGAGTTCTTTTTCCTCTACAATCTTGCCAGTATCTGTTGTTTTTTGAGATCTTGATGGTAAACATTCTCTTTCAAGTAACATGGAATCTCAATGTTGTTTTTATTTATATTTCTCTAATTGTCAAAGAGACTGAATTTTTTATTCACATATTGGCCATTTGTACTTCTTCTTTTGAGAACTGTCTATTCATTTATAGTGCCCAATTTGTGAGTGGGTCTTTTATTTTAGGGAGTCTAACTTCTTGTTTTGTTTATATATTCTTGATGTTAGTCCTCTGTCTGTGGAATTGCTGACAAACCTTTCCCCATTCTGTAGGTTGTCTCTTCACACTATTCTTTATTTTGCTGGGGCAGGAGCTTCCTAATTTGATATAGCTCCATTTGTTGGTTGTTGTTATCATTTCTTGTCCAGCTGGGGTTCTGTTCAGAAAGTCTTTTACTATGTCTATGTCTAAAAGAACTTTACCTATTTTGTCTTCCAGTAGACTTAGTTTTCCTGTTCTATCTAGGTATTTTATCCATTTTGGTTGATTTTAGTACAGGATGTGAGATATGGGTCTAGATTCATTTTTTTGTACTTGAGTAACCAGCTTTCCCAGCATCATTTGTTAAAGATGCTATCTTTTATCCAGCATGTTTTGGACACGTTGTGTAGGATCAGATTGCTGAATGTGCCTGGAATTTGTTCTGAATTCTCAATTCTGTTATTGATTCAGATACCTGTTTTGGTGACAGTGACATGCTGGTTCTGTCACTATAGCTTTGTAATGTAACTTGAAATCCAGGATTTTGATGCCTTTTGCTTTGCTTTTGTTGTTTTCCCAGGATTGCTTTTAAAATTCAGTGTAGTTTTAGTACTTCCCTTTTCGTGGGCACTAGTATTTTCACAAGTACTAAATGCTATGATGTAGGTGGTTATTTATTGCTGTTTTAAAGTATTTAATATATACTACTAGAGAATAAAGGTCAATTATAAAGTTATGTAAGGAGGATGTTTTGATGTAAATACCATGATTGCATTTTTAGAAGAAAAATAACAGAAATTTTAAATATAAAAGTAATTGTCTTTCTTTTGAGAACTCATTAAATATTTCACTCTTGAAAGATAATTAAAAATATATAAGGCTATTTGATCAGATTTCAATGAATGTAAATAAAATGAAAAAACCTACAGCATTAAGGGGGGATATAAGAGGTTGTACAATGCGGTGTAGTTGCTAATTACACTTGAAATGGTAAAATGAAAGTCTAAAATGACAGTGAAAAGTAAAATAGGTAGCTTTACAGAACCCAATAAAACATTACATAAAGATATTTATGTAAATTGAAAGAAGAAAATTAAAATTGAGCACAAAATAATGTTCAAATACTAACAAATAGGAAATAGAGAAAAAAACCTAGCAGGGGCAAACTGAAAATAAATACAGTAATAAATTGATAAATCTGAATCCAAATATTACAAAATAACAAATATAAATAGTACAATGGCATCAAATGAATGACAGAGATTATCTTGTATCAACTATAGAGAAATGAATGTTGAAGTTTGTATAAATTTTAGATTGTTTTACTTTTTTCAGTTCTGTATATTCTTTACATAGTTTGCAGCACTGTTGTTTGATGTACACACCCCAGTATTCCAAAAACAAAAAAAAAAAGAAAAGAAAAGAAAGGAAGATTCTTATGGTTTCTTGATAGATTGACCCTTTTATAATTACATAATATTTCTGTCTATGTCTGATAATTATCTTTGCTCTGAAGTCTACTCAATCTGATGAAAATATGCTTATTGTTCTTTTTATAGAATTGCCTGCTTTATAGTTTTCTTTATTTTTCTGTCAACTCATGTATAGTATTGACATGAATTTCTTGGGCTTGGGATATAGCACAGTGGCACAAGCACCTACTTGGCAAGAGCAAAGTCCTGAGTTCAATTTCTGGCACCAAAAAAACAATGTGAATTTCTTGTAGACAGCATCAAACTGGGTCAAGGTTTTGTTCGTTTATAAGTCCTTTCTGCTAATCTCTGCCTTTTAATTGCTGTATTTAGATTATTTACATTTGGTAAATCATTGAAATATAATGACTTAAGTCTGTTATTTTACTTTTTCTTTAAAATTTTTTTCCTGTCTTTTCATATCTCTTCTTTCCCCCCTGTCTCCCTATGGGTTACCTTAACAAATTTTAGAACTATTTTTGTTGATCTTTAATGCTTTGTTGTATTTATTTTTATGTTGACATTTTTGATAATGGTACATCAAATATTTTTAAACATGCATTATGGTCTATTGTTGACATTTTGCCATAAAAGTATAGAAATTTTGTCATGCTTTAAAATATTAAAATATGCTTTTAAAATATCATGCTTTAAAACATCAAAATATTTTTATATATGTAGCACTGTCTATTGTTGACATTTTGCAAATATAAACTGTAGAAACTTTATTATCCTTTAGGCCTCTTTATTTTCCACTGTTTATATATAATTATCTTAAATAGTTTCTCTACATATATTGGGATTCATACCACATAATGTTATACTTTTTTGCTTTATCTGTCAAGCATATTTTTTTTTGGTATCAGGATTCGAACTCAGGACCTTTCAAATAATTTATAAATCTCAAGGAAAAAATTAAAATATACTCACCCTTTATGGTTTCCCATTTTGTTCTTTCTTCCTGTTTAAAATTATTTCATTTGTTCTTTTCTAAAAACATCAATTAACCATTGTTTGGGGTACATTATTTCAGGCCATGTTATAGTTTAGAACAAGAATGACCTCAAAACTCCTATGAGTTCAGAAGTTGTGTTTTTGAGAGGTTATTGAATCATGGAAATTCTGGACTAATTGGTGGATTCATTCCCTGGTGAGGTCAACGACTGAGTGTGATATTAGGAAGGAGGGTAAATAATCCAGTGCTGCAAGAATGAGGACTTACTCCCAAGACATGGCATTAATCTCTTCGTGAAAGTGGCTCCACCACCTCCCATTGAAGAACCCTCTGTGTAACTTTTGGTAGGAGCAAACCATATGCAAACCATAGCAATGTCCAACAATTCAACACAACTCTGACTCTAACAATCCAGAGTTCACATCAGTCTGCACAGATTTAACAGCTTGGTCCTGTCACTAGATGAGGTTCTAAAAAAGTGGTTGAGACCTCAACTTACCCCACCCATGGGGTAGGTTATAGGTTTGCTAACTTCTGTCACAGGAAAAGAATTATCAAAACATATTGATGAGAGTCATGAAAAAGTTTACTAGACAAAATCTTTAAAAAGCACACACTTACAGATAATAGAGTGCAGGCAGTCAAGACAGGTATAGTATAATCTGGGATTGGATTTTTTATGTGGTCTTGAAAATGCCTTCAACTTGGGTGACCTAAAGTGTGTATTTCTATTGTCTATCGGGTTATTCTTTTAGTAAGCCATGTTAGAATGCAAATTGTGCACCTGTGCTTGAAACTGGGATACACTACCCATAAATATTCTGCTTTCTTGAGCATGGGGTACTGTGGGAGAAAGGGAAATTTATAGGCGAAAAATATGAGTCCAAAGCCCAATGTACAGGCTTACTGTATTTTTAAGACCCTTAAAAGTTTTTTTTTAATGGAATTTATTTACCCTTCCTGGAAGGATAAAAAGCTTGTGTAAGGGGCTGGGGATTTAGCTCAGTGGCAAAGCACCTGCCTGGCAAGTGCAAGGTGGTGAATTCGGTTCCCAGTACCGGAAAAAAAAAAAAAAAAAAAAAAAAAAAAAAAAAGCTGTGTAGCTTTTTAGGTCATGAACTTGAAGTTTTTAAAAGTACAATTTTAAAATTAAAAATTTCCTTGTCACCTATCCAGCTATCTTTATTCCTTCTATTCTACCTGAAGATTCAGATGGCTCCTCCCATTCCATGTGCTGATTGCAAGGCCTGAGCCACCTATACTTCTTTCTTCTTTTCTATTTTTTTATTTTAAAGAGAAAATAACAAAAAATAAGAAAAACAAAGACATAAAAAACACAAAAACAATAAAAATGATACAGAATTTCAAACAAGGTGATAAGAAATTAACAATGGTTGCTGTATTACATATTGCTATATTCAAATAGGTTATTCAAATAATGAGATATAGGCATGCAAGATTGATCAAACAGTGAAACATTAATTGTTCCTTTCAACAAACCAACAGAAATTAGTAGCACAATTATCTTAATCATGTGTATATATATATTTTTTTTTCACATCCTTCTTTCTTTTCTCTTTTTCCACATCCCTGTTGTTCTTTCCTTTTGAGCAGCTTCTTTCCCTTTCACAGTATCTATTGTAACTTTCAGATTTTACTTACCCTTTCAGGTTCATACACTAGGGAGACAATATGATGTATACACATGTGAGTCTGATTTATTTCACTTATGAGTATGGTCTCTAGTTGCATTCATTTACCTATAAAAGCCTTGAGTTTATCTTTCTTTAGAGCTGAGTAATATTCCATTGTATAAAAATACTATATCTTTTTATCCATTCCTCAGTTAATGGGCATTTGGGTTGCTTCCACGATTTAGCTATGACAAATTGTTCTGCTATAAACATGGGTGCACATATATTATTGTGGTATGATGTTTTCAGTTCTTCTGGAAAAATACCCAAAAGGGAAATAGCTGGGTTGAGTGGGACTTCTAATCCTAATTTACTGAGAAATCTCCAGACTCATTTCCACAGTGGTTGCACAAGTCTATGCTCCCATCAACAGTGGAGAAGTGTTCCTTTTTCCCCACAGCCCCTCCAGCATTTGTTACTCATTGATTTCTTAATGATAGCCATTCTTTCTGGGATGAGATGGAATCTCAGTGTTATTTTAATTTGCGTTTCTCTAATGACTGATGATTTTGACTATTTTGTTCATGTATTTATTTGCCATTTGCATTTCTTTATCTGAGAAATGTGTATTCATCTCAGATACCCATTTTTGGATTGGGTTTTTGAATTTGGGGAGCCTGAATTTTTAAAAATTCTTTATATGTTCTAGATAGAAGGGGACAGTTGGCTAAATTTTTATTCCCAATTCCTGTACTTTGTAGGTGATTTTTTTTTTGATGTTTAAAAACTTTTCAATGAGATCCCAGTTGTTCTTTGAAGTATTTCCTGTGCATTTTGGTTTTTGTTCATGAACTCTCTGCCTACTTCTATGTCTTTAAGAGTTCTACCTAATTTCTCTCCCAGTAGTTTTAGTATGTGTTTTAATATTTAGATCTTTAATCCATTTTGATTTTAGTTTAGTGCATGGTGATAGATATGGGTCTAGTTTTAGTCTCTGGCATGTGGAGAGCCAGTTTTCAGCACCATTTATTAAAGAGGCTATCTTTCTTCCAGTGAACATGTTTGGCTCCTTTGTCAAAGATAAGGTGGCTGAGTGTGTTTGTGCTTGTGGTTGCATCTTCCAGTCTGTTGCGGTGATCCTCAGATCTGTTTTTTTGCCAGTACCATACTGATTTTATCACAGTAGCTTTGTACTATGATTTCAAGTCAGGGATTGTGAAGCCTCCTGCTTTTCATTTGTTGCCCAGGATTGCTTTTGCTATTCTTGGTCTCTTCTGGTTCCAGATGAATTTTAGGAATGTTTTCTGTAGATTTGTGAGGCATACTAATGGTATTTTGATTGGGATTACATTGAATCTTATAACAATTTTGGGAGTATGTCCATTTTCACAATGTTGATTGTTCTTATCCATGAGCAAACAATATCTTTCCATTTTCTGAAATTCTCTTCAATCTCCTTTTTAAAAGTACTTAAATTTTCACTGTATAGATCTTTTACTTATTTTGCTAGACTAATTCCTAAGTATTTCAATTTTTAGGATACTATTGTGAAGGGTATGGTTTCCTTAATTTCTCTCTCAATGTGCTTGCTGTTTTTCTGTAGGAATGCTATTGATTTCTCAGTGTTGACTTTGTATCCAGATATGCTACTGAATTTGTTTATTAATTCTAGGAGTCTTTTGGTGGAGTTTTGGGGGTCTTCCACGTAGAATATCATGTCATCTGTGAATAATGATAATTTAACTTCTTCCTTTCCTATCCTTATTCCTTTTATTTCTCTCTCTTGTCTAATTACTCTGGCTATTGTTTCCACAACTGTATTGAATAGGAGTGGTGACAATGGACATCCTTGTCTTGTTCCTGATTTTAAAGTGAAAGCTTTCCATTTTTGTCCATTTTTTATGATGTTGGCTGTTGGTTTGTCATACATGGTTTTGATCAGATTGAAGTGAAGGCCATCTATTCCAATTTTCTGTAGGGTTTTTATCAGTAATGAGTGTTGGACTTTTTCAGAGGATTTTTCTGCATCTGTTGAGTTGATCATGTGGTGTTCGTTTTTTACTCTGTTGATATAGTGTATTACATTGATTGATTTGTGTGTATTGAACCATCCCTGCATCCCTGGGTCGAATCCCACTTGGTAATGGTGTATAATATTATTGATGATTTGGTGCATTCTGTTTGCTAGTATTTTGTTGAGTATTTTTGCATCTATGTTCATTAGGGAGATTTCCCTGCAGTTCTCTTTGTTGGATGTTTCTCTGGTTTTGGTATCAGTATAATACTTGGCTCCAGAAATTAGTTAGGGAGAATTATTTCCCTTTCAATTTCATGAAGAGTTTGAGGAGTATTTACATTAATCTTCTCTAAATTTCTTATAAATTTCAGCTGTGAATACATCAGGACCTGGGCTTTTCTGTGTTGGTAAGTTTTAATCACCTTTTCAACTTTATTAACTGATTTTGGGTTACTCAGAATTTTTATATATTCTTGATTCAGCTTTAGTAATTTGTACATATGTAGGAATCTCTCCATTTCTTCTGTATTTTCTACCCAATGAGAGTGAAAATTTTTGAAGTACGTATTGATGATTTTCTGAATTTCTATAGGCTCTGTAATGATTTCAACCTTTTCATTCCTTATTGCATGAATTTGAGATTTTTCTTTCCTTTTTTGATAAGCTTTTCTAGGGGTTTATCAAATTTATTTATTGTTTCAAAGAACCAACTCTTTGATTCATTATTTGTTTGTATTGCTTTTTTGTCTCAGTTTTGTTAAAATTTCTCCCCTGAGATTTATAATTTCCTTCCCTCTTTGGGCTTTGGGCTTGAGTTGTTTGTCTTTTTTGAAAAGTTTGATGTGCAGCATTAGGCTATTTATTTGTTCTCATTCATTTTCCTGATGTGTGAGTTCCCCACTATAAATTTCCCTGTGAGGACTGCTTTCATTGCATCTCACAGATTCCTGCAATTTGTATTTACATTTTCATTTGATTATAGATATTTTTTAAGTTTATCTGTGACCCATTGGTTGTTCACGAGGGTGTTATTTAATTTCCATGTGTTTATGGAGTTTTTGTGGTTCCTTTTATCATTAATTTCCACTTTCATTGCTCTACTTCCTTCTGATCAACTGACTGATCATGGGATTCCCATGATCCCTTAGTAGTGTTTAATAATTTGCTACAGTATGTCATAGAACTCAGGAAGATGTTTTATTTATAGTATTTATTATAAAGGTTATAACTGAGATACATCTAAATGAAAAAGATACTTTGTGTAAGGTATAACTGTGAAGTGGTAAGGAGCTTTTTCCATGTCCTCTTTGAATATATTACCTTCCCAGCAAATTGAATGTATTCACCAGGTCTGAAGCTTAAGCTTATTAGATTGCATTTTAAGGCATTTCCATGGTAAATGCATTGCTTAGGCATGATTTTGTCACATTGTTGACTATTGAGTAATTGACTATTTCTCTACTTCCACTCTCCTTTCAGAAGAGCCAGAAACAGGGCTGAAAGCTCTAAACCTTTTAATCACATGGTTAGTTCCTCTGACACCTGGTTTCCATACTGAAGCTATCTAGGACACACTAAAAATCACCTTATTACCAAAGGATTTAGAAACTCTGTATTGGGAACCGAGTGCAATTAGCAAGCATATTTGTTATCACATCATCTAACGGTTATGATATTTATTATATGTAATGGTTGATGCATTTTTGTCAGTGTGAATTTAGAAGCTTAACTAAAGGACTCAGCAAGGGGATGGAGTCCTCACTTTGTATTCATCCTGAGCCTGTGCAAGAGGAGGGCATGCATATGGTGTGGGTGTAAAGGACCCTCCCTAGGATTGAGAGCCTGTATACGACATAAGGGAGGAAAAGCGGCTTGCTCCCCCATCTCTTTTTGCTCTTGTTGCTTTTGCTGTCTTCTGCCGCCTTGAACTGTTGCCCCTGTGCTATGCCACCCTGCCTTGGAGCCAG